>NC_057005.1:6869576-6972192 GCF_000002595.2 Chlamydomonas reinhardtii | reverse complement strand
ACACACACACACACACACACACACACACACACACACACACACACACACACACACACACACACACACACACACACACACACACACACACACACACACACACACACACACACACACACACACACACACACACACACACACACACACACACACACACACACACACACACACACACACGAGGATACAGAGCGCACGGTCTCAGCGCTGGGGTGGCTGCCGCCGGTGCAAGTACTGACTGAGGCACCGGAGCCTGGTGCCTGGTGCTTCACGGCGCCGCTGTGGGGCAACCCGCTTCTCACCCCGTCCCCCGCGGCGGCCAACGGCGAGCAGGAGGAGGAGGATAGCGGCAGCGATGGCGAAACAGCTGTGGAGCCCGTTCCGGCAGGAGTAGCGCGGCGCACGCAGGGGCGTGGTCTCGACTACCGCCATAGGACGCTGCGAGCCTGCGCGCGTCTGGTGACCATCGGTGACCTAGTGCGAGCCCACGCTGCACGACCACCTGCGGCGGCTGCAGTCGACTGGGAGGGGTGGCTGCGAGACCACCTTGCGCCGTCAGACGGCCGTCGCCGGCGCCGTGGGCCCACGCTCGCCGCGCTGCAGAGCCTTGTCGGCGACATCCCGCCATCATGGTGGAGTGCAGCGCAGGCTCACGCCGCACAGCTGGCGAGCCCTGGCCCAGCGCCTGTCCCGGCACCGTCCACCAGTGAGGTCGTCCGCACCACCATCATGCCGCGCATGGGCTGGAAGCTCTCTGGCTCTGAGACCCTCAAAGTCCCCCTAGCGAAGCTGTCCGTCCGCATGGCCACATCCATGCAGCTGGACGATGTGGCCACGCGGCGGGCGGACCTACACGAGGATTACGAGCGCGCGGCACAGGGCCTGCCGCCGCGCGCTGTGGTGCGGCGGGAGGACCTGCCAGCAGCTGCGGCTGCAACGCTTGGCGCCATTAGGGACACCCTGGCGCGCCTTTGGCAGAAGGTACGCTGGGAACGGCGGCACTTTGAGACGCTGTGGCGGTTGGCCATCGACGCAGTGCCGCTGCCGGGAAACTCGCATATGCCGTTGGCTCGCCGTGAGCCATGCGGCTGTGGGCAGCACGGCCATGGGGGCGCCGCGGCGGAGGCACACGCCGCCGCCGCGCCGCCACGGCAGCACCACTTTTGGGATTGCGCGGTGGCGAAGGCCGTGGTGGCGCAGATCAACGCGCACAACCCCGGTCCGTCTCCCACCAGCCAAGCCCAGCTGTGGCTGGTCCAGGCGCCGCCGGGTTTTCAGCAGTGTGTTTGGGACGTGGTGGTGATGGCGGCGATGGCCGCCACAGAACATGGCCGGGTGCGGCTGCGCGGGATGACGCGCGCCGCAGCGGCCCTGGGAATTCAGACGGCGGCGGCAGCAGCTCCCGAGGCTGCGGTGGCAGGTGCAGTGGAGGCGGAACCCGATCTTGACGAGATCCCGCCCACACAGCTGACGCCGCCGCAGCCAGGCGTCAACCCCGTCGAGCTTGCGTGCGCTCGCGCAGTCGCGGACTTCTGGTCGCGGCTGATGCAGTTCGCGCAGCTCGGCGTGCCCCAAAAGGGCTGGGATGGTGTTGACGCCACTCACCCCATCCTGGCGGTGGTGAACGGTGAAATGCTGTGCGCGATGCCGCAAGCTATGGAGCTGGAGGCTTGAAAGGGATCAGCCCTTAGGAGAAGCGCGTGAGCACTAACATGAGCCACTGAAGCAGTGGCATACGAGAGGGTCAGCGGGGGAGCTTAGTGGGCAGGCGAAGGGTTTTTGGGCTGAGCCCCCCCAGCGCAGCGTTCCAGGGGGGGGCGAAGCCCCCCAGGAACACCCCTGTCCGTGCGTGCGTGCGTGGTGTCGGCAAAACATAGCATACTGGCGCAAACCGCGACTGCTGCGTATTAGTATTTGTTAATGCCTATTGCATGTAAATAGGTGGCAGGGAAAATTCGGGCGGAGCGAGAAGTGCCTTCGCGCGTCCATGGACAATTGACTTTCGCGAGGTCGCGAGGAAAGCATCCGGTGCCCGCTGATATGCAGTCTCTAAGGCAAACTATGTTGGCGGCAAGCAAAGCGGGGAAGTATATCGAAAATTTTGAGCGACTTGCCGAGCCATGCCTGCCGACGCGCCAGGATGCCGAGAAGCCCCGAGGTCGCCCCCGCCCCGCGCCTAGCCCTTTGAGCGTGGGGCGCCGGGGAGGTGTTGATTATGGCAGGAGGCGAAAGAAATGCTTGGGGTGTTTGGGAACGGGACAAGGCACGCATGCGTGGCGCGGGAAATCCCGCACGGCCCTAGCCGATGCGCCTGCGCGTCGTAGCGGCATGGAGGCTCTGACGGGGCGTTACACGCCTAATAGCTCCCAAGCGTACGGGGGCTCAGCCCATTTTCCAGCTGTACAAAGCTGACACCCCTTGTTTGTTTTACGCCCGTGGGAGCAGGGCCAGGTTTGTGGGGTTTTATGCCTGAGAGGGTGTGTTGGGTGCTGCAACACCCCGGGCCTTTACGGCCTGGATCGGCCTAGTGGCCAGACGCGTTTGTGGCTGCCCTTAGGCATAGTCTGCCCTGGCGTCGAGAGCTGGTTAGGTTGCGGTTGAGGTCGTGCAGGCTGCGGGGTCGCAGGACTCAGCCCCACAGCCACTGTGGTCGTGCTATCGCGTGCTGTCGTGTGCTGCGTGCTGCGTGTTTTGTTATGTTTGCTGTTTTTTTTGTTTTCTGCCCGCCTGGTCTTAAGATGTAGCTCGCCCGCTGGGTCTGAGGTTGTTACACCGGTAGTAATTCCGCAAGGGTTACTGGCGCGGTGAAGGGTCGGAGTGTGGTACCCTGTGGACTCCAGAGCTGTTTGCGCTCTGCCGGGGAAACGCCAGGTCACGGCAGCCCTCGTTTGAGAGCCCTGTCGTTGGTTATACCAGATACACGATTCACGTGATCTGGCAGAATAACCGTGGAAACCGTAGTCACACACACACACACACACACACACACACACACACACACACACACACACACACACACACACACACACACACACACACACACACACACACACACACACACACACGCTTGGCGCCATTAGGGACACCCTGGCGCGCCTTTGGCAGAAGGTGCGGTGGGAACGGCGACACTTTGAGACGCTGTGGCGATTGGCCATCGACGCAGTGCCGCTGCCAGGAAACTCGCATATGCCGTTGGCTCGCCGTGAGCCATGCGGCTGTGGGCAACACGGCCATGGGGGCGCCGCGGTGGAGGCACACGCCGCCGCCGCGCCCACGCCACGGCAGCACCACTTCTGGGATTGCGCGGTGGCGAAGGCCGTGGTGGCGCAGATCAACGCACACAACCCCGGTCCGGCTCCCATCAGCCAAGCCCAGCTGTGGCTGGTTCAGGCGCCGCCGGGTTTTCAGCAGTGTGTTTGGGACGTGGTGGTGATGGCGGCGCTGGCCGCCACAGAACATGGCCGGGTGCGGCTGCGCGGGATGACGCGCGCCGCAGCGGCCCTGGGAATTCAGACGGCGGCGGCAGCAGCTCCCGAGGCTGCGGTGGCAGGTACAGCGGAGGCGGAACCCGATCTTGACGAGATCCCGCCCACACAGCTGACGCCGCCGCAGCCAGGCGTCAACCCCGTCGAGCTTGCGTGCGCTCGTGCAGTCGCGGACTTCTGGTCGCGGCTGATGCAGTTCGCGCAGCTCGGCGTGCCCCAAAAGGGCTGGGATGGTGTTGACGCCACTCACCCCATCCTGGCGGTGGTGAACGGTGAAATGCTGTGCGCGATGCCGCAAGCTATGGAGCTGGAGGCTTGAAAGGGATCAGCCCTTAGGAGAAGCGCGTGAGCACTAACATGAGCCACTGAAGCAGTGGCATACGAGAGGGTCAGCGGGGGAGCTTAGTGGGCAGGCGAAGGGTTTTTTGTTTTACGCCCGTGGGAGCAGGGCCAGGTTTTGCGGGGTTTTAATGCCTGAGAGGGTGTATTGGGTGCTGCAACACCCCGGGTCTTACGGCCTGGACCGGCCTAGTGGCCAGACGCGTTTGTGGCTGCCCTTAGGCATTGTCTGCCCTTGCGTCGAGAGCTGGTTAGGTTGCGGTTGAGGTCGTGCAGGCTGCCGGGTCGTAGGACTCAGCCCCGCAGCCACTGTGGTCGTGCTTTCGCGTGCTGTCGCGTGCTGCGTGTTTTGTTATGTTTGCTGTTTTTTGTCTTCTGCCCGCCTGGTTTTTAAGAGGTAGCTCGCCCGCTGGGTCTGAGGTTGTTACACCGGTAGTAATTCCGCAAGGATTACTGGCGCGGTGAAGGGTCGGAGTGCGTTGCCCTGTGGACTCCAGAGCTGGTTGCGCTCTGCCGGGGAAACGCCAGGTCACGGCAGCCCTCGATTGAGAGCCCTGTCGTTGGTTATACCAGATACACGATTCACGTGATCTGGCAGAATAACCGTGGAAACCGTAGTCACACACACACACACACACACACACACACACACACACACACACACACACACACACACACACACACACACACACACACACACACACACACACACACACACACACACACACACACACACACACACACACACACACACACACACACACACACACACACACACACACACACACACACACACACACACACACACACACACACACACACACACACACACACACACACACACACACACACACACACACACACACATATACACACACACGCGAACACACACGCCCACCACATCCCACCGCCCACCTGCACGCTGAGGCTGGTGAGCGAGGTGGCGGCGGCCAGCGCCTGGAACACATCGTAGGTGGGGCGGCAGGAGCGCATGCCGAACACCGAGGCGGCGGTGACGCCGCAGCGGGGCAGCACACGCGTGATGATGGCCGCGTCCGCCTGAGCCTGTGACAGGTGGGCGTGTGTATGTGTGTGTGTGTGTGTGTGTGTGAGAGTGCGTGTTAGAAAAGCATGTGGAGAGCGTGTGTGTATGCAAGGGTGCAGTGTTTAAAAAGCACTGGTGCGGATGGCCCACACCCGCTCCCCTCCTTCCCCTCCTTCCCACCTTCCCCCCTTCCCCCCTTCCCCCCTCCCCCCCCCCCGGTCACCCGCTCACCTCGAACGCGCCCAGGTTGAGTCGGGTCACTGCGGACAGACTGCGCCACGACAGCAGGTCCGCCGCGATCTGGCACGTGGGAGGCGGGAGGAGCGGGAGAGTGAAGGTGGGAGCGGGAGTGAGAGCGAGGGTGAGGGTGTGAGCTGTGTGATGCAGGGCAGAGCGTTGGCGCGCGCTTCCATCAAACACACTACACCCACACACCCACACCCACACACCCACACACACACCACACACACACACACAAAGAACTCATTCCCTTCAAACCCTCACTCACTCCCCCGGCCCGGCCCCCGACCCCTCCCCGCGCCCCCACCTTGTGTCCGTTGTTGCCGCGGCCCTGGAAGTAGTGCAGCGACACTGCTGCCAGCGAGGGCAGCGGCGCCAGCACCGCCAGCAGGCCCCAGTCCACAGTGGTGCACCTGCAGGGGGGCAGGGGGGTTGCAAGGATTGGTACAGAGAAGGGGGGCAGGGGGGGGGGTTACATTCATGATTATTTCAAGGAAGTGGTAGACGGTGGACAATTAAGGGGCGCGTGGGGGGCAGGAGGGCAGGGGCCAGGGGTGCGTGTGGGTCGCAATGGAAGAAGTTACGCGCGCGTGTGTCACTACTGAGCTACGGTAGAGAGCACCGGGCGTGTGGGTTTGCAATGCACAGGACGCCGCCATCTCCCCTCCAGGGCCATGCACCCCCGCCCCTTCCCCCGGCCCCGCACAGGCGCCTCGCCTCCACCCCACCTGAGTGTGAGGCTGGTGAGGCTGGTCAGCGCGCTCAGCGGCGCCAGCAGCCGCGGCGTCAGGTTGAGCACCCCGAAGATGCGGCCCACGCCCAGGTGCAGCACTTGCAGGCGGGACAGGCCGCGCAGGGGCGCCAGCCGCTCATCAGGCGGAGCAGCAGCAGCCGCAGCAGCCGCAGCAGCCGCAGCAGCGTCGCCTCCGGCGGGGGCGGCGGCGGCAGGGGCAGCGGCGGCGGCGGCGGCGCCCAAGGCGGCGGCCACGGCCGCACCCGCGTCGCCAGGAGCATTTACGCCGGGGCCGGCGGCGGCGGCGGCGTTGGCAGGCCCCGCTTGTTCCGGAGGCGGCGGCAGGGGCGACGGCGGCGCCGGTGCGCCTGCGGGCCCAGCGGCGTGTGCCGCCGTCGCGGCGGCCGCGCCGCCGCCACCGCCGCCACTGCCACTGGGGCCGGGTCCGGGGTGCGTGTTGGTGTCCATGCCAGCATTGACGCGCGCCCGCAAGCCCGCCGCCGCCCCGGGTGCCACGGGCTGCGGCGGCAGGGAGCCGCCCGCGCCGCCGTCTACCTGCATGGGGTCGCCGCCGCCGCCGCCGCCGCCGCCGCCGCCGCCGCCGCCGCCGCCGCCGCCGCCGCCGCCACCGCTTGGTGCGGCGCCGCCGTCAGAGCCAGCTGCCGCCGCGCCGTGCCCCTGACCCTGCTCCTCCGCCTGCCCCACGCCGGCATTGCTACCACCACCACCACCACCACCACCTCCTCCCCCAGCCTCAGCAGCACCCGCCAAGGCCCCGGCCCCGGCACCCTCCTGCGGCGGTGGCGGCGGCGGCGGCGGCTGGTGCGGTGGCACCAGCACGAATGCGTCGGCGGCCGCCGCGCCCTCCCCCGCCGCCACCAGCTCCGCCGCCTCCTCCTCCTCCGCCTCCTCGCCGCCGTCCTCGTCCATCCATTCCATGTGGTCCAGCGGCGGCGGCGTCGCCGCGCCTGGGTGCAGGCACCTGCAGCGGGGAGGTGGGGGAGTTGCATTCATGATTAGCTAGATAAGCGGAGGGGGAAGGTGTGTGTGTATGTGTATGTGCCCGAGCCTAATGGGGGGCGGGGGTGTGCAAAGATGGTTGGGAAAGGGGTACAGGATGCACTGAAGACCGCAGACGAAGTCGTTACCACATGCACTGGGGGCCCCACAGCCGGTCCCGACACCCACACCGGCACCCACACCGGCACGGACACGGACGCTGACGCAGTCAGGGACCCCAACCCCCCACCACAAAACCCCAAACCCAGCTCCCTTCCGCGTCAACCCCCTTCGCTTCTTCTTGATTAATCATACATGTAACCCCCCCTCCCAAACACACATCCACACACACGCAAACGCACACGCACACGCACCAGTCCGCCGCCAGCTGCAGCTGCGTGAGGGCCGTGAGGCGCCCCACCGCCTCCACGTGCTCCCACTCCAGCACGTACATCTGGGCGTGGGCGTGGGCGTGGGCGGGGAGGTGGGGAGGCGGGCAGGCGAGGAGGCGCGTGAGCCGTGTGCATGTGCTTGTGTGCGTGCGTGTGTGTATCTTGTATGTGTGCATGTGTGTGTGCGTGACTGCAGCTGCACGGGAGTGTGTGGCTACCGTGTCACACACCCGCGCTCCCACGCCCACGCCCACACCCAGGCCGCACCTTGCGCAGGGCCAGGTGCCTCAGCGGCCCGCCGCCGTACGGCAGCGCCTGCAGCAGCGCCAGGGGAGGGCAGTCCAGGCCTGAGGGGCGGGGGCGGGGGGAGGGGCGGTTGTAGTTACCAGCCCAAACTAAACCAAACCCAATGCAATAGAGCGAGGGGGATGCCATTCATGAATAAGCAAGCACAAGCGAAGTTGTAGCCAAGAAGGGCAATACGCCCGAGTCCGACGAAGGGGGGAAGGTGGCGCTGGAGCGGCCGCCTCCCCACGTGCCGCCACCCCACGTGCCGCCTCCCCACGTGCCGCCACCCCACGTGCCGCCACCCCACGTGCCGCCAACGCATGTGCCGCCACGCCAAACAAAGCAGAATGCTCCAAGTCAGACACCCAGCGGCACGGCTGCGCGGGCTCCGCCGCACCTGTGAGTGAGAGCGTGTGCAGGTGCGGCAGAGCGGCCAGCGCCTCGATGCCGCGGAGGGGGCCGATGAGGGGTTCCCTGCACGTGAGGCGTGAGGGCCAGGCAGGGAATGACAAGTGGGGTAAGGGTAGGTGAGGCCGGGCTAGGCGGGGGCGGGCCCGGGTAACAAGGTTGGCATCGACATGGGGTAGGCACCGACGCACTGCGCGAACAAACACAGCGCCGCCGGCCCGAGGGCCCACGTACCCGCGGCTGTGCTCTCGGCCTTTCCGCCACACCTCCCATCACTCCCGCACTCCTTCTCCCTTCCTCTGCGCCCCCTTATCTCTTTGGGCTCGGGCGCATAACCACCCGCCCTCCCTGCCGCTACACTGCCCAAGCCCGCCCGATTACCTATGGTGATGTACAAAAGCTCGCTTATGCGGCTGCAGTTTCTCCTTGCAGCGCGACTGTTTCCTTACGGAAGTGGTTCAAAGTTTACCCCCCCCACACACACACACACACGCTCACCGGGTGAATTCCTCCGGCACGCGCTCAAAGCGGTTGCCGTACGCCGACTCGTACGCCCCCGCCTGCGGCGCCGTACAGCCCGTGTCAGTCAAGACAACTCCACCAACAGCAAACTGCCGTACACGTGTCACACGGGGCGGCTCGCTGATCCTGTGCCTCGTGTCGTGCTTCGCTACGCTTGGTTCGCACGGCCCCTCTACCTCTCACATAAATCACGTAGCCCCCCCACTCCACCCCACTCCACCCCACCCTCCCCCACCCCACTCCACCCCACCCCACCCCACCCCACCCCACCCCACCCCACTCACCTGGTTGAGCCGTAGGTGGCTGAGGCCGCTGAGAGCCGCCAGCCGCCGCCAGTCCGTGTCCCGCGCGAAGCAGCCCGCATGCAGGTCCAGGTGCCGCAGCCGCATCAGCCCTCGACCGCCACCGCCGCCACCACCGCCACCGCCACCGCCACCACCACCGCTGCTGCCGCCTGCACCACTACCACCGCCCCCGCAAAGTAGTGCCGCTAGATCAGCATCTCCAAATTCGCCGGGCCGGGCCGCCGACCCCACCGTCGTCGCCAGGCCGGCTGGCGGCGCCGCCAGCCCAACCGCGTCGCCACCGCCGCCGCCGCCGCCCGACCGCCCCGCCGAGGTCAACACCGCCGCCGTCACCGAGCTGGTCAGTCGAGGTGACAGCACCAACTTTGTCAGCGACGTCAGACGGGCGAGGGCGGTAAAGACGCCGCGGCAGTACGGCACCTCGGTCAGTGTCAACTGCCGCAGCCGACCCCCCAGCCCGCCGCACTGCGCCGCCACCTTGCGTACGGCCAGCAGCAGCTGCTCGTCCAGCCGTATGTCTCGCAGGCGGTTGAGCTGGGCCTGCGCATGGTTGTCGGTTGGCGGTTGCGGCGAGTGGGCGGTTGGGTTACCGGATGACCATGCAGATACACACACAACACACACTCATGCACACACTCTTCATACTCGCATACACGCGCGCGCACACACAGACACACACACACACGCACACGCACACACACATGCACACACACACACACACACATGCACAGTGCCAGTTGCAGGCAGCCGCGCGCACCACACGCTCCAACCCCAGCTGCAGCAGCGCCTTACTGACAAGCCCGCCTGCCGCCTCCACTGCCCCCTTCACAGCCCCCGCGCCCACCCCCGCCCGCCTCATCCACCCCCGCCCGCCCCACCCTGCGGAACGCGTTCAGCCGCTCCGAAGTGAAGTCGCCACCCATCCGCTGCGCCCGGTACCGCTGCAGCGGCCAGGACGGAAGCATCTGCAGACCCGGCGGCAACGCGCCCAGGCCGCCAGCCAGGCCCCCGCCAAGCTCGCCGCCGCCGTCGCCGTCAACAGGGCCGTCCCCATCTACGGCCGCAGTGCCGTCGCCGGCGGCGCCGCCACCCGGCGCGGCGTCATCCGCGCCGCCATCGGCCTCCTCCTCCTGCTGCTCCTCCTCTTCCTCCTCGTCATCATCATCATCAGCAGCAGCAGCAGCAGCCTCGCCAACGGCCGCGGCGCCGTCAGGAGGCCCTCCCGCCGCCGCCGCTGCCGGCGCCATCACGGGGCCGGGGTCGCCGCCGGCCGGCACCTCACCAGCTGCACCCGCAGCGTCGCCCAGTCCCGCCCCCTCCGCCGCCCCCTCCGCCGCAGCAGCAGCCTGACCCGCCGCTGCCCCTCCCGCCGCCGCCGGCGCAGCCCCCGGACCGTCCGCCGCCGCCGCCGCCTGCGCGGCCCCCACGCCATTGACCCGGGCCGTCAGGGGGCCCTTGGCGGCGGCGAAGCGCAGCGCCGCCGCCACATTCCGCGGCCGATCCACGTCCGCCGCCGCCTCCGCCCGCGCCGTCGCCGTGTCTGTCAACGCCAGCGCGCACGCCGACAGCGACGTCAGGGACGGCAGCGCCGCCAGAACCGGCACCACGCGCGAGCAGGCGGCGGCCACCGTCAACAGCGGCGGCGCCGGCAGCAGCCGCGGCGGCAGATGCACGGTCTGGCCTTGAGCTATGTACGGCATCGGCGGGTGCACGCCGACGGCGCCGGCGGCGCCGTCAGTCTCGTAGGCGGAGGTGCTTGGATCCAGGCCGCGGTCGTAGTGCGGGTGCAGCCGCAGTACCAGCTCTCGTACAACGCCGTACGGGCCGTGGTCGCGGCTGATGATCCTGCCGGCGGAGCTGCTGGCGCCGGCGTCGGCGGACACGGCGGACACGGCTGCAGCAACAACTGCGTCAAGGGCTGCGCCGGCGGCGGCGGTGGAGGTGGAGGTGGAGCCGGCGCCGTTCCGTCTGCGTTCATGCGGCGCGGTTGCTGCCACTGCCGGTGATGCAGCAGCAGCGCCAGCAGATGTCGCAGGTACGCCGGCAGCCTTTATGTTGGGCTGGTTCCGATAGAGCTGCACGGCTGCGGCAGGCACGCCATCGGGTGCCACGACCCAGGGGTAAAGGCGCGTGACAACCTGGTCGACAACCGTGCGGTGGGCTCGGCTGGTGCGGCGCAGAGCCGCCACCTCCGCGGGCGTGAGGTGCTCTATGATGCATGTCTGTGCGAGGCTTGGTAAGTTCGAAAGCTGCGTCCAGGCGTTCCTATGGAAATTGTCCATGGCCATTTCTGGCCTTGCGAGACGCCTACTTCAAGCCGAGACTATCTGCATGGCTCGACGGTGCTTGTGGAATGCATGCATATTGAAACTCTCCGTAAAACAGCTGAATTGATGGGGGGCAATTGCCATGGTAGTCAACATCGGGCACATTTGAACCGATCAGCAACATTGCGGCCAATCATAACTTATTTTTGCTCTTTGAAATGGCTCCTAAACGAAAGGCAGCGGCAGCGGCCGAGGCCCCGGCAAAGAAGGCGAAGGCCCCCGCGAAGAAGAAGGAGGCTGAAAAGAAGGAGGAGACTGCGCCTGTGGCTGCCGATGCCGGGGACGGCATCGTCATCGAGGCTTGGTAAGAGGGCGGGAGAATCAGGTGGCGACAAATGATAGGCAAGCCCTAGGACGCGCGCTCGACGCACGGGAGCGACGAGTTGATATCTGGACCCCGCAGATGAATGCGTGTGACTGTAAGGGACGCATAGAACCTGGCATCTTGGCTAGCGGCGCAGGGGCAAAGTTGTGGCACCATGGTTTCCCACCACCACACCACGCGACCATACATCCGACCCTCACGCCGCACGCTCTCCTTGGCCCCACTGCTGCCCACAGCAAAAGCTGAGGCGCATTCAAAACACGGTGAGTTGGTCTGCGCATGACTGCCACGGCCTTACTCGGCGGGTGTACGGCGGCATCACGGCCCCAACCCGCTGTCTCTCCGTCCCCCCCGTATTCTCTGTCCTGTCTTATGCTCTGTCTCCCTCCACAGGGCCACCAAGCTGGAGAAGCTGATCAAGGAGGGCGCCCCTGGCACCTCGGTGTCCGTCAACCCGGACAAGCCGCGCAAGGGGTGCTTTGAGGTCCGCGGCCCTGGCGGCAAGACCTTCGTGTCACTGCTGGTGGGTCATCGGGGCGAGGGTGTGGGGAAAGGGGGGTTGTAGATACCAGCCCAACCTTAACCGAACCCCATGCAGAAGAGCGAGGAGCGCGGGGCACCGTGTTCCCTTGCGTGTGCACCGGCAGCGGCGGCAGCAGCAGCACCAGCAGTACGGTAGCAGCCGCCGCAGCAGCAGCAGCAGCAGTAGCAGCACCAGCAGCGGCGGCAGCTGTAACAGTAGCAGGTGGTGGTTGGCAGTAGCACCACTGGAACTCCCCATGCACGGCCTCTCCGTGGTCGGCCTTGTGTGGACTGCTCATGAGTTCAACGTGACGGTGTGGTTGCGTCTGCAGCTCCATAACTCGTGCGCCACGTGCGCGACTTGGCACTCCACGCCCTCGCAAACACGCGCACACTCGCACAAACACCCAGACACAGTCTCCCTCACACACTCATTGACTTGTGCACTAACCTTTATATACCCACACCGAACATCCACAGGACATGCCCCGCCCCTTCACCAAGCTGAAGGCGCTGGATGTGGAGGCGCTGGCGGAGGAGGTGCTGGCGGCGCTGAAGGAGTAGCGCGCAGCAGCAGGAGCAGGAGCCAGCAGCGGCAGGAGCCAGCAGCACCAGCAACGGTAGAGAGCAACGGCAGCGAGCAGTGCACTGTGAAATGTGCACTGGGGGCGCTGCGGAGCGCTGCCGCCGTTGGTGCTGTACACGCCGCTGTTGCGGCCGCGGTCGCTGCCGGCAGCCAGTCGCCCACAGCAGCGGGCTGCTATGGCGGCAGCGGCAGCAGCGGCGGTGGGGCAGCCTGCCACTGCGGGCGATTGGGAGGAAAGCGCACGGACACAGCGGCAACACGCGGTGGTGGCTGGGGCGGCGTGGGTGGCGCTGCAGGGGGGGATAGCCGGAGCCTCGGAGGCCTGCACGGGCTGTCGCATTCGCACGTGTGCGCAGTGGGAGGGTTGCGGTTGTTGCGGTTGCACCAACGCACCCTACGTGTTCCATTTGGCACGAGCCCCGGACCTTGTTTGGCGCCTGCAATGGCAGCCCGTATGAGGCGACGGTTGCGTCGGCGTGGGGCGTGCGAGTGTGAGCCCCGAGGGATTTCGAGGCCTTGCTGGCTGGTGCGGCCGCCGACCCAGGTTTTGCTGGCGTGAGGCGGCTGCGTTTAAGTTGTTGTGCGAGATGTTTGGGGATCGGGTGTTGTGCCGCTGCGTGCTGCCCAACGTGACGGGCGTGTTGCCGCTGGTGTGTAAGGTGCGTGAGGCACAATTTGTTGCCAGAGCCGCAAACCCAAATGGTCTATGTGCGGAGGTGCAGAGGGTGATGCGGGTGCGAGGGCGTCTACTGAAAGCGTCCTCGCTGGCTAATGCCGGCTTCACTTGAGGAAGCCGGGGCCAAGCCCGCTGATGGCGAGCAGCCGAAAGGCGCTCCAGGCTGGGTAAGCGGCAGGAGGTAACTGAGGTTTAGGTCGGTGCTGGCCCCGAGGCCCGTGTGGGTGCAGCGCCGGCCGCCTCCCTTGCCGCCCCAGCACGCACCGCCCGCCGCCATTGGGCTTTGCGCAGGGGGCTCTGGACCTGTAATGGAACAAACGCGTGAACCGCCGCACGGTACTGTGCTTGTCCTATGGCCAGCTCGCCGGTCCTGGCGAAACAGCTGCTACCCGTGCTGTCATGCAGGAGCGGGGCAACGCCAACGCCGTGTCCTTGCTGTCAACGCAATGCCGACTGCGGGCGTTAACACAGCCTGGCTCACTCGCACTCAAACTTCTTACACCGAAATGGATCACATACTACAACATCGCGTGCTCCGCGCGACTATCGCCTTAGGTGGATGCTGAGGACAGACATCGGCATCCATGATGCTGGGGTGACGAGTACTGAGGGCTATGGTGGGACCATCTGCTGCAAACCGTAAAACCATTACAACTGGCCGGAACTCTGGGCGTGGTGATAGCTTAACTCGGCGCCATCGGCCGTGCCGCTCATCGCGTCTGATCTTGGCGGGCCGATAGCGCGCCGGGCTGCTGCTGCGCGCGTCGCTGGGCGGCGCCAGGCTGCGTCCCCGCGCGGAGCTGAACTGGCGACTCTCCCAGTCCCAGCTGCCGAGTCTATTCGCGCGCCTCTGCCGCGCTGCACTTGCCATACGCGAAGCGGTTCTAGTGGAGTCCGGAGGACGCTGCTGCGGGGCGCAGCCGAGGGAGACACCCCGCTGCCGGTCAGCCGGGAGGCGCCGACCTTGAGGAGGCTGGGCGTGAAACGGCCGTCGCCGGCGGCTACTGCATCGGCGGCGAGCTCGGCGTCGACCCCATGGCGGCGGCGGCAGCGGCGGGCAAGATGCCAGAGCCGACAGGGGCACAGGGCCATGTGTGCTGCCGGGGTGCGGCAGTCCAGGGGTCGCTGCGGTGGGGAGCCAGCAGACCTCCGCTGTGCAAGAGATGAGCAACTGGCGACGCACTAAAAGGCAAACAGGCAAACAGGCGGAGGAAAATCTGGTGAAGAAGGTGAAGGTGGAGGTGGTGGACCTGTGTGTCAGTGACGACTAGCCGTGTGTGTGTGTGTTCCTCGCTCGCATCTGGCTTTGACCAGGCGGGTGTGCACAGGCTGGGCTCCTCATGACGCTAGTCACGCTACGTCGCTACCTTTCCTTTATGCACACCTGTGCATACGCTGGGATGGCATGGGCTGCAGGAGCTTGGGACCCTGTGCGGCGGTCGGTTGCGGCGCCCACCCCTGGGCTGGCTGGCTTTGTGGGGAAGATGGCCTGTCAGCTGCAGGACTGGCGCCATGAGCGGAAGCTGTGCGGTCAGAGGTAGGGTGCCGATGGTGCGGGAGGCACAGCAGCGGTACGGCGACGTGAAGGCGGGATGGGACTGTGGGAGGCACGATATGGCGTGCTCAAGCCCACCAAAACGGCAGAAAATGTACGATGGTGTCCAGCTGTCTTGGCCTCTTTCCAGCCCTCGCTCCTAAAGTTTGCGCTGGACGTGTAAGGAATAGAACGTGTATTGTATGCACGTTTGAGCAGGCGGGAGGTTCCGCGCCATGCACCGGGCCGGTCGTTGCAAAATCGATTGCAAATTGGGGCTCGTTCTGTTGCCCCGACTGTCCTGTAGTTTTAGTCGCAATCTTTGCCTGCAAACAAATCATCGCTACCTTAGAAAGCCAGCACGAACCAAGACACACATAGCGCGCTTGTTGCAAAGCCACCGACATGGCTCTGGCCCAGCGCCAAGTTTCCTGCCGCATTGAGCGGTCTACAGGAGCATCGACATCGCAGCCTGTTGGGTCATGCCTACTTGTGCAGCGGCGGCCGGGCCAGCGGCGAGGCGTGCCGGCGCGAGCGACACCCGAGTTCATCGATGCGCTCAGCGCCCTGGTGCCAAACCTCCCGCTGGAGCAGATTGCAGCACCGTGTCAAGTCATGAAGTGCGGTGACATCGTCTACCGCAGGTGCGCACAAGCAGTTCGACAGCGAGGGCTCATCGTGTTCGGGTTGTTGGAGCCAATTTACGCCCACACTGAAGCCGTCCTTTGCATTGATGCGCTGTGCAGTACGCTGGATCCGTCCCTCTACAACGAGGCCGGCTTTGACGAGAAGACTGTCGCGCTGTTGGCCCCCGTGCTTGCGTATCTCTTCCTCCCACCGGGTAGGGCTCGGTCGCTGCATGCGCATTACGTACTTGATAAGCACTTTGTGGCGTGGTGCGCGCGTGCACAAGGCGAGGCGCTGTCGGGGCTTTCTGCACTCATGGAACCTCCGAATTTACACGTCACCGCCAAACTTTGTGCCGCGAGGCCGCCTGGCCCTGTTATGTCATGCTTGGCACATACCACGTATTGATGCAGCTATTTGCGAGATCTGTGTTGGTCATTTCTCGTGCAGGCGTGCTACCAGGCGCCATCGACTATTACATTCGCGCGCCCCTCAAGCGCAAGCAGACCAAGGCCATTGACAAAGTAAGCTTCTCATGCGCAGTATGCGTCTTTCAGCGACGGAAGACCTGCGCGTCAAGGCGCCTGACTTGCGCGTGCTCGGCACCCTGCCTTTCGTGCCTGCATTCGCCACCCAACTGCATGCGTGCCCCATACAAGGACGCCAGACGGACAGTCATGCCAACGATGTACACCCTATGTCGGCCTGTATCGGCGCTGTTGCGTGGGCATAAACTGCTCACTGCTCTCGCCTGCAATCCCTGCATCATCTGCATCCCGCCATTTGCATGCAACACCCACGCACGTTCTCTCCCCCTCCCGCACTCCCTCCCTCCCTCCCCCGGCTGTTGCCTCCCGCGCTCCGTCCCTCGCTCCCTATGCTCATTCGTCCTTCCGCCCCAACTACCGTCCCAACCAACCGCCGCACTCCCAACCCCCTCTGCTACAGAATGACATTGTCCTGGGCAAGCGCTTGGGCACGGGCGGCTTCGGCACCGTGTTCAAGGGGGAGCTCAAGGAGGAGGGCGGAGTCAAGACGTCCATCATCATCAAGAAGGTAGGGCGGGTATGGTTGGTGGCGTGGCGTGGCGTGTTGAGCAGGAAAGGGCAAAACCAGTTGAAGTGTGTGGCAGCACTACAAGGACGCACACAGTGGGTGTAGATGCCCGTGTGTAGTGAGGGCACGCCGTATGCAGGAGGGGGGCCGGCACTGCAGGCGCAATGTGTGGTGGTGCTGGATGACTCCGGCGTGCAGGCGGGGTGCGCGGCAGCAGCAGCAGCTCGCATCCGGCCGGGCAGCCCCACGCACGATGCCAAGTGCATCATGTGTGCGTGCCGGCCAACCCCGCATCCTCAGGTCTTTCCCTACGCCCAACCCCTCACCTCACCCACCGACACGGCTGTGCCACACGCGCCTCCGCAACCCCCCCCCCCCACCAGGCCAAGGAGTTTGGCGAGGCCGAGGTGTGGATGAACGAGCGCATGAGCCGGGTGGCCGGGCACCACGTGGCGGAGTTCGTGACCGCCTTTGACGAGTCGCTCAACGTGCCGCTGCCCGCCGGTGCGTGTGTGGTGGTGGCGCGGGCGTGGGTGGTTGGGAGTGGGAGTCTTGGACAAATGGCGTGGGGCAAACGGCGTGGCGCAAATTGCGCGGTGTGGGGCAGGGGCGCGCGGGTGGAAGGTGGAGTTGCGGCTGGTGCTGCATGGGTGCTGCATGAGGGAGTGGTGGGTGAGCGGTGCTGCTGAGGGGCTGTACAGTGAATGGCGTATGCGCACGTGTGGCACGGGACAGGACAGGAATGGGGGCTGGGTGACCGGGTGGGAGGCACGGCTACATGGCGTGCGAGAGGCCGGCGCGGGCAAGGGCGCCGTGAAGCCGTGAACACTGCCACGCCTTGCAACTCACGCGGGCCTGATTCCCCGCACCGTCCGCCTCTCCCGACTCCCTTCCGCCCTCCCTCTCTACCCTCCTCGCGGCTCCCTGTCGCAGCCGCCGGCAAGCGAGCCGCGCCTGTGCAGCCCACCTCGCCGCTGGACGCCAACAGCATCTGGCTGGTGTGGGTGTACGAGGGCGACAACACACTCAGCAGCCTCATGGAGGTGAGTGGGGGGAGGGGGAGCGGAGCGGTGGGGGGAGGTGGCAGAGGGAAGGGAGGGGGCAGAATGGGGGGCTGGGGCAGAATGGGGGGCTGGGCCAGCAACAGTGAGCGAACGGGAACGTTAGTGGGACGTACGGTACTGGGGCTGTCCTGGAGAAGTGGGGAGGTGGAGATGGGCACGGCCATGGGCGGCTGCACACACGCACACCCCAACTCTTCCGCTCCCGCCCCTCCTACCCCAGCGCCGCGAGTGGCCCTACAACCTGGAGCCACTGCTGTTTGGCCGCGAGCTGCGCGCGCCCCGCGGCCCCGTGCGCGAGCTGGTGACCATCAAGGAGGCCTTCAGGCAGCTGGTGCAGGCGGTGGCCGCGTGCCACTCCGTGGGTGAGTGCCGGGCTGGGGGGAGGTGGGGTGCGGAGGGGAAGGGGGGTTTGTAGCCGTTGGGGATGGGAACGGAGTGGTTAAATTACAAATTTGAGGTGCTGAGGGAGGGGAGGGTGGAAGGGGGTGTGGACCGGAGGTGGAGATGGAGGAGGGCAGCACTTCATTCCGAAGCCCAAGTCATAGGGGATGAAGG
Source organism: Chlamydomonas reinhardtii (assembly GCF_000002595.2). NCBI lineage: Eukaryota > Viridiplantae > Chlorophyta > Chlorophyceae > Chlamydomonadales > Chlamydomonadaceae > Chlamydomonas > Chlamydomonas reinhardtii. The sequence continues at coordinate 6,954,170 of NC_057005.1, read as the reverse complement.
TGGTTGGGGGCGTGCAGGGTTGAAGGAAACATGCACGCATTTAACACGCACGCACAAACACACACGCCGCACAGGCATCGTGCACCGCGACATCAAGCCCGCCAACTGCATTGTGAGCGAGCGCGACAAGAAGATCAAGCTGATTGACCTGGGCGCCGCCGCCGACCTGCGCATCGGCATCAACTACGTGCCCAACGAGTACCTGCTGGACCCGCGGTACGCGCCGCCGCAGCAGTACATCATGAGCACGCAGGTGCGCGGCGTCGTCGTGGGAGAGTGTGATAGCGGCAGTACCCACACCTGCCCATCCCTCCTCCTCGCACTGGTTCTTCACGCCTCCCTCCCCCGCGCCTACTCACGCCTCCGTCACGCCCCCTCCCTCCCTCCTCCCTCCCTCTCACGCGCCTCACCTCTCGCAGACTCCCAAGCCGCCGCCCAAGCCCGTGGCTGCCTTCCTGAGCCCCATCCTGTGGACCATGGAGAAGCCGGACCGCTTCGACATGTACAGCTGCGGCATCACGCTGCTGCAGATGGTGTTCGGCCACCTGCGCAACGACAACGCACTCATCGCATTCAACAAGCGGCTGCAGGTGCGGTGGGCGTGGGCGTGTGTGTGTGTGTGTGTGTGTGTGTGTATAAGTGTGTGTGGTGGGTGGGAGGTTGGAGCAGTGGGCGTAGGGGGAGATGGAGGGGATGGGAGCGGGCCGGCGGGGAGGTGGTGTTGGTGGTGGTGCAACGGGTGTCTGAGGCGTGATAGAGGGGATACATGGGGTCGGGGCCTGGGATGGGGGCGACGGTGCAGCGGAAGAGCGTGCGTGTGGAATCCGCGCACCGGCACATGAACGCAGGGTGGGAAAAAGCAGCCCTCCCCAGCACACGGGAACTCCCGCCTGGCGCCCTCCCCCTCCCCCTCCCCTCATCGCCCACCGCCGCACCCACCCGCCTCTCCCGCCAACCCCCAGGAGCTCAAGTGGGACCTGCCGGCCTGGCGTCGCGAGGAGGAGGCCAAGCTGCCCTCCGCCAAGGGGGCGCTGGCCGAGTCGCTGGAGGCGGGCTTTGAGGCGCTGGACGCGGACGGCGGCGCGGGCTGGGACCTGCTGATGCGCCTGCTGGCGTACAAGCCCACGGACCGGTGAGGAGGAGGGGGAGGAGGAGGGGGAGGGGGAGGGGGGAGGGGGGAGGGGGGAGGGGGGAGGGGGAGGAGTGGGGCGGAGGAGGTGGAGGAGGAGGTGAAGAAGGAGGAGAGGGGGGAGGAGAGGGGGGTTACATTCATGATTAATTAAGAAGCGAAGTCGTAGGAGAGGGGGGAGGAGAGGGGGGAGGAGGAGGGGAGGCGGACAGGGAGGGCGCTCATGGAGGGCACTCCATTACAGCAGGGTGAACCCAGGGCAGGATGGAGGCCAAGGCATACAGGGCTGCCTCAATGGTACGGTATGTGACTTGGAACCTCAGCACGGCCTTGCGTGCTCCCGATGCCACCCGCGCCCCTTGACTCCTTCGTAAGCCCTCCCACTAACCCCCACCGCGCCCTTTCCCCGCAGTCCCTCCGCCGCCGCGGTGCTGGCCCACCCCTGGCTGACGTCGGCCCCCGGCCGCACCGCCAGCCTGCAGCACAGCCTCAGCGGCAGCTTCGAGGCCACCGTGTCCACCGCCGCCGCCGCCACCAGCACGGCGCTCACGGCGGCAGGCAAGAGCCTGGGCCAGGCGGCCAAGGACGCGGGCCTGGCGTCAATGGTGAGAGCTGGGTGCCGGGGTGGAGGGGAAGGGGCGGCGGTGGGAGGGGGCGGCGGTGGGAGGGGCGGTGGTGGTAGAAGCGGTGGTGGGAGGGGCCGTAGTTGGAGGGGCGGTGGTGGGAGGGGCACGGGTGAGAGAGAGCTTGTTTGACGAGTAAGGAGAATCAATCTGGTCCTGGGGTTCCCTCATCGCTGGCTGTTGCTGCTGCCCCTGCCGCCTGCCGCCTGTTCGCAGGAGGAGGCCATCCTCAAGGTGAACCAGGGCGCACTCACGGAGGCGCAGCTGATGGAGGTGAGCGCCGGGGAGCGTGAGGGAGAGGGAGTGAGGGAGAGGGATGTGTTAGCGCACCTGTGTGATATCAGGGAAAAGGGGCCGGCGTAGGGGGCGTCCTTTTACGCCAGCACGACGACTAGGTCTCGGATTGGTCGCGGGGCAGGCGGAGGCACAGCGGGCGCGTGAAGGGACCGGGCTAGGAGAGCGGGGCGGTGTTCATACACACACATACACACACATACCGGTGGGGGCCAGTGGTGCGGGAGCGTGGCAGCGCTACGGAGACTGTGAAGCAGGGGTGGGAGGGACCACGTGGTGTTACGTGCACCGCACAGGTGCAAGGGATACGTCCTCTCCTCTCACAGCTACCCATGTCCGGGTGTTTCCGTTCCACACGGTGTTGCCCCTGCCCCACCCCCCCTTGCTTCCCTGCCCCCCACAGGAGTTGGGCCTGCAGGAGCCGGCGCCGGTGGCGCCCCGCGAGGGCAGCCAGACCATTGCCTGGTGGCAGGAGCGCCAGAACGAGCTCAAGGCGCGCCTGGTGGAGCGGCGGGAGGCCATGTCGGAGTCGGTGAGCGATGGCCTGATGGGCAGGGGAGGGAGGGGAAGGAGGGGAAGGGGAGGAAGGAGGGGAGGTGTAGGAAGATGAGGAAGGGGGAGGGGGCAGGGTCCGGTAAAGGGGTTGTGGCGTGGTTGACGGGGTTGGCAAGCCGGGTTCAAGGTCGAGCAGGGGCATTTGGACAGGGGGCGCACGATGCGCTCGAGGTCGCTCGGGGAGGGAGGCAGGGCAGCTCTCAGGGGCTGCCGAAGGCGCTCGGGTCTTGTGGCCTGCCACCGCTCACCGACGGTGACACGCACACGCGGCCGTGGGCCTGAAGCACCCCGACACCCTGACCTTATGCCACGCCCCCCAACTTTCCAGGATCCATACGGTGCGGCCCCATCCGCAATGCAGGTCGGCTCGGCGATCAACAACGCCCGCGGCGGCAAGGGTGCCAAGCCAACCACGCCGGTGAAGCCTACCGGGCCCATGGCCGCCGCTGGCGCGGCCGCAGCTGCGGCGGCGGCTGCCGCTCGGGTCGAGGCAAAGGTCAAGGTGAGCGTGCCGCGCTCACTGCTGCCGGCGTAGAGGACAGGGAGCAGGCGGGCGCTGGGCGGCGGCGGGCGGGTGGTCGTGGCGGCGGCGGGTGGAGTGGCTGGTGTGGGCGCGTGCTCGGGCGAGAGGGCGGAGCAGGCGCCGGCGCAGCGAAGTGCGTTGCAGAGCTCGTGCCCAGCTTGAGCATGAGTGTGTGTGTGTGTGTGCGTGTGTGTGTGCGTGCGTGTCAGTGTGTGTCAGTGTGTGTCAGTGTGTGTCTGTGTGTGTGTCTGTCTATGTGTGTGTCTCTCTCTGTGTGTGTGTGTGTGTGTGTGTGTGTGTGTGTGTGTGTGTGTGTGTGTGTGTGTGTGTGTGTGCGTGCGCCAATCAGCCAGCGATTCAGCAGCCAGCGATTCAGCCAGTGCCAGCTAGCCCGCTAGCCAGTCGCGACGGTGTCCTCGAGCGATGCAACCGGTGGGCGTCGCCGCGTTAGGTCGATAGAATCATATGAGTGCCAAAGGTCGTGCTCGCGGCAGCGGGGGTCGCTCAGGGGCCGGTCATACAGCAGTATCCATATCAGCCCCTCAAGCAGCCAACTCACACGGTGCCGCCGCTGTGCCTCTCTGCCCCGCACCATCTGTGCGGCCTGCCCTGCAGGTGCCCAACATCCTCGGGGTGAAGAAGCCAGCCTCTGGCGGCGGCTCCAACGGCAGGGCCAACGGCAACGGTAACGGAAAGGCCGCGCCCGCCAAGGCTGCCAACGGAAACGGAAGCGGTAATGGAAACACCAACGGAAACGGAAACGGTGCCAAGCAGCAGTTGTTCGGCGGTCTGCTGGGCCGCAAGCAGCAGCCGGTGGAGGAGGTGCAGGAGGAGCCCGAGGAGGAGGTGGAGCCGGAGCAGGAGACCGCTTCCAAGAAGGAGCGCGCGTTTAACCTGCTGGGAGTCTTTCGGCGGTAAATGCATCAGCGCGATCGGACCTCAATGCAAACTGAGAGAAGAAAAAGCATAACTCCAAAAGCGACTTCTTTTTTCGCGGCTTTGCGAATAACGGTGCGGCACGGTCGTGTGTGGTGCGTGATCATGATGCGCATATGACGTCAGAATACATTTTGAGTGTGCAGCAGAAGCCGTCAGCAGAAATATTTAGTCCATGCAAAGTGTCGCATGGTAATGTCGACTGACGGGTCACGGAAGCTTATCCAGAGCGTGCGGCGCCCTCATACTGTAGCGCCAGCCCCTCAAGCTTCCTATGAGAATGCTACAATGTGGTTGTTTCAGGCTACAGCTTTCAAAGCAGGCGGGTTGGCTGACGTCTAGGTGCCCGTGAGGTGCCCGTAAGTTCCGGAGGGGGCTGGAAGTAGGCACATGAGTAGGCGGTCGCAGGATGGAGCGCTGGGTTGACCTGTGGGGATCACGCCGCCGCTGCGGCAAGCATTGAGCTTTGTTTATGAAGCAAGTCAAAAGTGTTTGTTGGTTTCACACTTGCGTGGTATTTCTTTGGCGCTGTAGCCTGATGGATGGGTATGGCACCAGGCGTGCTGGCGCATGCTGCTGATGAGGCATAAGGGGGACCTTGTCCGTAAGCCTTGCGCAATTGTGAAGATAACGTTGTGCAACATGAAGAGCTCCATTGCGATCGGATAGATACGCCATCTATGCGCAGATCCCGCCGACTGCGGCCGACTAGGTACGGCAGAGTGTGGTACGGGCCAGGGCAAAGCGAATGCCGCGCGCCTGTCAAGCAGCGGCGAAGTTTCAAGGGCACAGTACACAATGAGGACTGCGGCATGCCAAGTGCGGCAATTGAACTGGGCAGGTTCACAAGGCACAGACAGAGGGAGTGGGGACGCATATAAAAGAGTGGCACGAGGTTCCCGGCGGATTGTGGCGCACGCCTTTAGGTAGAGGGGTTCCTTGGTGTTTGATAGTTGGGATCTGCGCATTTTGAATGCGGCCACGAGTGAGTTTACAGGAGCCAACTGGGATAAATATCATGGAGGTATGGATGCAGGCCAGTTCTCATGACGCTCGTTAGGAACGGAGGGAGCCCTGTACAAAGCTTGCGTACTTCGTGCACAGTTGCCAACCCGGCAGCATATGAGCAATTGAGCATGGGCGCATCAGGAAGAAACAGAGACTCTGATGGCGAGTGGCGGGGCTGGCGCAACTGTACTGCTTTGGCCCAGCCCTGAGCCCAATGATTTTACTGGCTGCATGGACGGACACACAAAGAAGGGAGAGCGCATCCCAAGAGAGCATTCCGTGATACGAGGGCGAGCACTCACAGGCATACAGTACGGTGTAACGCATGGCATGGCGAGCCTGGATCAGGAGCGGCCGCGAATGAAGGCGCCGGAGACGCCAGAATACGAGCTGTCCGAAACCAACCGGGAGACACCAGCGCCACTGGCGCCCAGCAGCATATGTGTGGAAGGAACGGAGTGAGGAAGAGAGGGCGGAACCAACAGCGGCAGGAAGCGGGGAGGCAACAGTGGCAGTAGACAAATGCAGCTCGGAGCGCGCGGGAGCGCGGCTGCTGGCTGCAAGGCGGGCCGAGTTGCACGAGGTGACCTAAGGCGGCGTAGGGGAAGCTGATGTAAACACTACGCCAAAAAGAAAGGCAGACAACTCCGCGCGCCGGGCGGCCGGACAGATAGAGACAGCGCAGTGGCTGCATGGCTCATCCCGGTCGTACTGCATGCGGCATGGGTCATGCGTGCTATGCGGGGTGGGTGGACCCAGGCAAAGCAAGAGGCAGGCAGGTAGCAAAACACTTGACGGGCAATTACGCGCAATGTGCAGGCATTTGGCATACACGTGGTGCTCTGAAGGTTCTGACCGCCCGCAAGCCTGGTCCGGGCCCGGCAGCCCGGAACCTCTGCCCTGGCTTCTGTACGTCACCGGGCGGCGGCGCCCTGACACGGGGGTCCGTACGTGCCGCGGGGGATGCAGGGCGCTGCGCACAATTGCACATTCGCACCCGAACACCAGCGTCCACGTCAGAGTCGGCATGGAGTGGAAGTGTGGGACCATGGTCAGGGCAGTTGTGGTCGTCAGCACGGCCGCCGCGCCGGGGTAGGCTACGGTAGGAGAGGCAGCACGCCTGGTCAAGCCAGACTGTCCTGGCCCCCATCGCGGAGTCGGGACACGGCGGCATTGGGTACTGCGGGTGCTCGGGCTGGCAAGGCACTGAAGCGCAATGTGTGAACAATTGCTCGTGCCCTGACCCGTGCCGACCCGTGCCGAAGCGGCCCACCTGTAACCACCGCTGCCGGGGGAGTGGCATGCGTTAGCAACCCGCCCTCTCCACTTTGGTCACGCCTAGGATCCGATTCCTGTGCGTTCAGTCCTTTGGTTTGGTGCAGTTGGAAGTTCACACCACAAAGGGATCACCAAGGGGCAAAGCAGCGCTAGCTCCAGCCTCACCTTTCACCACCCACTGCCACCGCACATGAATGCCCCAGGTATAACAGGCGCAGAGTACTTTCATTATGCAGGGGTCCGACGCGAGACGGACACGATTGCAGGCAGAGACAACCCACCGCTGCTCATAGGACTGCCTTTTTGGGCTGAGCCCCCTGAGCGAAGCGATCCAGGGGGGGCGAAGCCCCCCAGGATTGCCCCTGTCCGTGCGTGCGTGTGTGCCTGTGTCGACAAAAAGTACCATACTGGCACAAACGCGGGCCACGTATTATTAATTGCAATTACCTATTGTAGAAAAATAGACGGCAGGGAAAACTCGGCCGGAGCGAGAAGCGACCTCGTGAGTCCATGGACATCTTGACTTTCTTCAGTTCACGAGTATAGCTCTCGGCCCCTAAATATCTTACATCCATGTATCAAAACATGTCGACGACAAGCGTCTTGGGGCAAGAATGTCGAAATTGTTTGCAACAGCCAAACCATGCGTCCCCGAGCCTTACATGTGTCGCGGCCCGGGATCCCGCGCCCGAGCCCGGCTAGCCGTTTGCGGTGCTTGAGTGGGATGTGGGTGAGATGCATTTGGGATATCATGGACCGTGAAGTGGCGTGGGTAAGGTGGCGTGGCGTGGCGGGGACAGGGCATGTCGGTGCCTCGGCACGGCGTTGGCATAGTGGCCAGTCCCGCTGGATGGGCTTGCAAGGGTGCTGTTCATGTCGCCGGTGCCCATCGTCACATCCCCTTGCGCTACATGGGGCTCAGCCCATTTTCCAGCTGTACAAAGCTGACACCCCTTGTCTTCTTCCTGAACCATCTCAGCCGCTCTCCATGGCGTTCTGCCATGACAGGACCTCTCGCGCCTCTGTCACGACCCCCCACTGACGCAATACGCAAACCGCACCCGTCGCAGGTGTCCTGAGAATGCGAAGTGACTATCGTGCGTGTGCACCGGTGCCGCATCCTCGCTCTGCGTGCAAGCCCGGCTTCCCGGGCGCGCCAGAAGGAGCGCAGCCAAACCAGGATGATGTTTAATGGGGTATTTGAGCACTTGCAACCCTTATCCGGAAGCCTCCTGGCCCACAAAGGCTAGGCGCCAATGCAAGCAGTTCGCATGCAGCCCCTGGAGCGGTGCCCTCCTGATAAACCGGCCAGGGGGCCTACGTTCTTTACTTTTTTACAAGAGAAGTCACTCAACATCTTAAAATGGCCGCCGTCATTGCCAAGTCCTCCGTCTCCGCGGCCGTGGCCCGCCCGGCCCGCTCCAGCGTGCGCCCCATGGCCGCGCTGAAGCCCGCCGTCAAAGGGGCAGCGCTTCCAACGGCAGGGCCAACGGTAACGGTAACGGAAAGGCCGCGCCCGCCAAGGCCGCCAACGGAAACGGAAACGGAAATACCAACGGAAACGGAAACGGCGCCAAGCAGCAGTTGTTCGGCGGTCTGCTGGGCCGCAAGCAGCAGCCGGTGGAGGAGGTGCAGGAGGAGCCCGAGGAGGAGGTGGAGCCGGAGCAGGAGACCGCTTCCAAGAAGGAGCGCGCGTTTAACCTGCTGGGAGCGTTCCGGCGGTGAATGCGTCAGGATGCGTCAGCGTGATTGGGTCCTTGATGCAAACTGAGAGAAGAAAAGGCATAATCCCTGGGCTGGCACGCTGGGCTGGGCACCCATGCTTGGACGGACTGTGCCTTCTTGTAATGTCGCATTCATAATCCCAAGGCGACTTCCTTTTTGGCGGCTTGCGGATAACGGTTCGGCACGGTCATGTATGGTGCGTGATCATGAAGCGCAAAGGACGCTAGAATACATTCGAATGTGGCCCCTCCCGTGGCACAGGCAGAAGCCGTCAGCAGAAATGTGGAGTCCATGCAAAGTGTCACATGGTCTTGTCGGCTGCCGGGTCAAGGAGCTTATCCAGAGCGTGCCCTCATACCGTACTGTACAAGTACGGTGTAACGCATGGGTGGAACGTCAACATGGCATGGTCGGGGTGTGCGATGGGACAGTGTTAAGGCAGGTTGGTGAAGTCCCGTAGGATGCAGCTGATTCCCAGCAGATGGCAAACAATTTGCAACGGCAGGGCAGGAGTGCGCGGCTGGTCGAACGCCAGAGTTACTTTTGCTGACGGATGCTCTTACAGTACCGACAAGTTGCTGGCTGGCTGGAAGTTTGCTGACGCGCATTCCTCACGCTCCGGCGCCAGGCGATAGCACCACACAGACACACCGCAACGCCACACTCGCGATGCAGAGCCGCAGCGCATCTGCAGGAAGGTGACCAGCGGTGGTGTTTCGAAGTTCCTAGAAGCCCACATGCCCGGACCTCTGCCCTGCCTTCTGTACGTCACCGGGCGGCGGGGCCCTGACACGGGGGCCCGTGCCGCGGGGGATGCAGGGCGCTGCGCACAATTGCACATTCGCACCCGAACACCAGCTAGCGTTCACATCCGAGTCGGCATGGAGTTGGTAGTGTGGGACCCATGGTCAGCACGGCCGCCGCGCCGGGGTAGGCTACGGTAGGAGAGGCAGCACGCCTGGTCAGGCCAGACTGTCCTGGCCCCCATCGTGGAGTCGGGACACGGCGGCATTGGGTACTGCGGGTGCTCGGGCTGGCAAGGCACTGAAGCGCAATGTGTGAACACTTGCTCGTGGCGAGACGCAGAGACATTGTTGCACGGCCACGTCCCACACGGTGACAGTAGGGCGACACTCGCGCCGGCGCGGCCTAGCATTGGAGGGACGCGTACGCGTTGGGTGCAGGTCGTGACGTCATGACGTGTGTCCCCCTGGGGTGCCGCCAAGCGCCCGCCTGCACCTGCAGTTCTGTCTACGCGTCCAGGCCGCGCCTGGGTTCGCCCCTTCCCTTGCCGTTCTCGCACACGCTTTGTGACACGCCGTCCCGCAGGTCACAGCACGTCGGCACCCTGCCCCGCCCTGCCCCGCCGCTGCCCCGACCCAAAGTGGATAGGCCGGGTTGCTAACCCATGTCACTTCCCCGGCGGCGGTGGGTACAGGTGGGCCGCTTCGGCACGGGACGTCGGCGGGGTAGCCCAGCAGCTCACGCAGCACCAGCGCGCGCCGGTAGGCGGGGTCCAGGTCCCTGTGCGGTCACCCCTAGGATCCAATCCCTGTGCGTTCAGTCCTTTTGTAGGGTGCAGTCGGAAGTCTGAACGACCAAGGGATCACCACCCACCGCCACCGTGCATTGCTGCCTTAGGTATAACAGACGCAAAGTAATTTGCATTATGCAGGGGTCCGACGCTTACCTGACATGATTGCAAGAAACCCACCGCGAGTCATAGGACCCGTTAGGACCCCCCCTTTCACCTTTCCAAACCCCTCAGCGGCTCTCCACGGCGTTCTGCATGACGGGAGCTCTCGTGCCTCTGTCACGACCCCCCCTGATGCATTACGCAAACCGCACCCGTTCCACCGTCCTACGCCGATCCCGTCAAGTCCCGTCCTAGCGCCATTGGTGGATTGGTGGACCGAACTTCGGAGTCCCCTGCACGATGGTAGTACCGCACTGTCTCAGTGTGTACAAATGATGATGAACCCAGTGCCCCAGGGGAGTGGTGAACTACGCAGCCCACGTCAAGCAAGCCGCGACCGTCGGCACAACCCGGATCGCCGCATGCGCCGGCGCACGGGTCTATACATTCGACGCGAGCCAGGTAAAACTCTTCCACATACCTCTTAGAGGCGACACGGCGCCAGAAACGACGAAAAACTGGACAAACGGCAGGAACATTGTCTGTTTCCTAGCAACACCGCGAGAGCGGCCCAGATGCCCCGCCTGCCGTCCTATGATACTTCGTGACAGATGAAGGTAATTGGCATGCTTTGCGCGCCAGCCGGGGCCGCCGCGACGGGGGCGTATATTAGTTGTGTCACGCCACGGTTTGAACTCGCCCGCGTGGCCGAGCTCGTTAGTTTTGATAAAACCCAGCCTTAATAGCGTCGCGAACGTCCTGAGAATGCAAAGTGACTATCGTGCGCGTGCACCCGTGCCGCATCCTCACTCTGCGTGCAAGCCCGGCTTCCCGGGCGCGCCAGAAGGAGCGCAGCCAAACCAGGATGATGTTTGATGGGGTATTTGAGCACTTGCAACCCTTATCCGGAAGCCCCCTGGCCCACAAAGGCTAGGCGCCAATGCAAGCAGTTCGCATGCAGCCCCTGGAGCGGTGCCCTCCTGATAAACCGGCCAGGGGGCCTATGTTCTTTACTTTTTTACAAGAGAAGTCACTCAACATCTTAAAATGGCCGCCGTCATTGCCAAGTCCTCCGTCTCCGCGGCCGTGGCCCGCCCGGCCCGCTCCAGCGTGCGCCCCATGGCCGCGCTGAAGCCCGCCGTCAAGGCCGCCCCCGTGGCTGCCCCGGCTCAGGCCAACCAGATGATGGTCTGGACCCCGGTCAACAACAAGTGAGTCGACGAGCAAGCCCGGCGGATCAGGCAGCGTGCTTGCAGATTTGACTTGCAACGCCCGCATTGTGTCGACGAAGGCTTTTGGCTCCTCTGTCGCTGTCTCAAGCAGCATCTAACCCTGCGTCGCCGTTTCCATTTGCAGGATGTTCGAGACCTTCTCCTACCTGCCCCCCCTGAGCGACGAGCAGATCGCCGCCCAGGTCGACTACATTGTCGCCAACGGTGAGCTTGCGGGGTTGCGAGCAACACTCCAGCAACGAACAGTGCCCAAGTCAGGAATCTGCAGTCAGCCTGGGCTTTCGGCGGCTTTTTCTTGGGCAAACAGCTTGCACTCATGCCAGCGCGGCTTGTCCAGCCTCACTTGAGCTTTCCAGCTGCTACCAGCCGGGCTATACGACAGCGACAGAGCCATAGCGTGGAATCACTTATTTGGGTTGCCGAAGTAGCGGTCGGAGCGTGAGTTCTTGGTCAAGCCGCCCCTTATCCGGTTCCTGTCCGTGTCTTTGTCCCTCGTTCACCCTTCGCGGCACCCTTCATCCCCTTGCTTGCAGGCTGGATCCCCTGCCTGGAGTTCGCTGAGTCGGACAAGGCCTACGTGTCCAACGAGTCGGCCATCCGCTTCGGCAGCGTGTCTTGCGTAAGTCTGGCGAGAGCCCGACGGGTCCACTGTGGCACTGGGTTAGCTTTTGGCACACGGGTCCACTGTGGCACTGGTTAGCTTGGCACCGGGACAGCGCCTATCTCACCGCGGGGAACTGACGCATACCCCTGCTCGTGCTTCAGCACGGAAAAGCAAGGGGCCCAATTCCATCTTTGGTGGTTCTGTGCGCTGGTGACTGAACCTCTTCTCCCTCCCATTTCCCGTGCGCCCGCAGCTGTACTACGACAACCGCTACTGGACCATGTGGAAGCTGCCCATGTTCGGCTGCCGCGACCCCATGCAGGTGCTGCGCGAGATCGTCGCCTGCACCAAGGCCTTCCCCGATGCCTACGTGCGCCTGGTGGCCTTCGACAACCAGAAGCAGGTGCAGATCATGGGCTTCCTGGTCCAGCGCCCCAAGTCTGCCCGCGACTGGCAGCCCGCCAACAAGCGCTCCGTGTAAATGGAGGCGCTCGTTGATCTGAGCCTTGCCCCCTGACGAACGGCGGTGGATGGAAGATACTGCTCTCAAGTGCTGAAGCGGTAGCTTAGCTCCCCGTTTCGTGCTGATCAGTCTTTTTCAACACGTAAAAAGCGGAGGAGTTTTGCAATTTTGTTGGTTGTAACGATCCTCCGTTGATTTTGGCCTCTTTCTCCATGGGCGGGCTGGGCGTATTTGAAGCGCTTTTGGAAAAGTTGCTGCGGGGTTCATCAGCTGAAGGGGACTCGGTTCGCAGATCAGTTACACACTAAAGAACGGCGGGTAGCAACACCAGCAAACGTGACGAAACGGAACCGTGCAGCAAAGGTGGAGACAGCATTTGCAGTAACCTGCAGTGACGAACATGAGTCAGTTGTTCCCGGTGCCCCTTTGCTTAATCTGCATAGAATGATAGCCAGCTACCTAGTGCCAACGTCGATAGGGGGCGAGATTGGGTGTACAAAACGTACATTGGTGAGTAAAGGCCTTACTTGGGGTCCTCCGCGCTGGCGCTGGCGCGTGTTCCGCACCTGTTCTAAACGATGCAAACCTTTGATTCTGCCCCGCTGCCCACTTCCTGCAGCTCCCAACCCCGCCTCGTATGATGCCGTTCCGGCATTGTGTCCTTGATGACCGTGCTGTATGGTACAAGCTGTGCCCATGACTGCAGCTTCTACGCTGCAGTGCATCACGCCTCCTGTCCCTCCCTCCCTCCCTTACATGTCGTGCTGGGCACCGGTGGCGCTGGTGTTCTCCAGGTTGGTTTCGGGCGCATCCTTTCTGGTAGTCCCAACGCCAGCCCGGCCGGCGTCATCCAGCCCAGCCATCCCAATACCGCAGCCAGCTTCCGTCAGCCAGCCATGGGCGCGACCGTCCACAGCGTTTACCGTCGGTTACGAGGTAACATGGGAATTCGCAACTTGCGCTACTGACTGCCTACTCTCGTGCCGCCTGCAAGCCCACTCCGCCTTCCGCTCTGGTCTACGTACGCATTAGTTCCGCAACACTCGTCAATGACTGGTGCAGGCTATAAGCAATAGTGGTTGCACGGAGTCCCCTGTCCCGCGCAGCCGAGGAGCGCAGCCGAAGAGCGCAGCCGAGGAGAGCTGTACAAGGCATTGGTCGTAGCTAGCACACGTAGCGTGGCTTCTGCTTTTGCTGCCGCTCAGGGCTCGGGCTCTGAGCGCATGAAGCCATGAACTGCGTCAGCAGGTCCCTCTTGTAACCAATGCAATCTGAGCGCAGGGATGGCCGCGGCTTCTTCGCCTTTGGTCACGGTCTAGGCCGCTTAGAGCTTGGGTGCGGCTAGGCTCGCGGGGTCTGTGGCGGAATGCGTGCCAACTGCCCCCACCCGCAGCTTCGTAATCGGGCAGCCAATACCGCAGGCCGCGGCTCCATCGCAGGTGCACACGCAGGCTGCATTGCTCCAGGGTGAGCCCTGGGACTGATCCTTGACTTGCGTGCACCAAGGGATACCGAGTACTGAAGATGGCGGCATGCAGCTGCTGGAGTAATTGTCTAGCATCGGGACTTACATTCCTGGCGAGAAGTCCGTGGCAGCATGCACGGGCCTGTTATGGGGCATAGCCTACACCAACCTGCCCGCTGGGACTTGCCCGGCTGCCTGTACCTCTTTCACACGGTCATGCCAGCAGCAATCCAGCTGTGTGTGCAAGCGCGGTTCAAGGCGGGCCACGGGTTGCACCCTCCTACCGTAGCAGACTTGGCGCATTCAGGCTCTGGACAGAGAGAGACACATGCCAGCATTTGAGAGCGCGCTGCTACTGGCTTCCCAGTGCATTTGGAGTGCAAGCGAATTTCGGTGCACGTGGTTTGGGGCTCTTGAGGCCGTGGCAAGCACTGAACTGAAGCACCGTACCCGCTTATTTCGGGGTGCGCCCCCACTCATGAGAATTGGTGACACTGAAAGGAAAGCGAAGAAAGCCAGAGGTCAGGGGTTAGTCAGGGGGAGCAGGGGAGCCAGGCGGGGGTGTACGAACAATAGTTCCAGGCCCCACCCTGCAGAACCCCCCGACCCCCCGGACCGACGACCGACCGTGCCATACCGTGCCGTACACCCCCTAAATCCCCTCTGTTTTCTTCCATAATGGTGTCAAATGACTGCTGTCAGCGAGCTCTATTAACATGTAAACACGGGAAGTTCGCAGGGCACGTCTTGACCACAGCCATGTTGTCAACACATCAACATGTTGTGAACACCTTGCGACCGGTTAACGCACTCGAACCTCTACGGGCGCATATGGACTTAGACCTGCCGTGGCCTTACCCTGTCCGCACCGTAGCAGGGGCTTTTAGGCATTTAAGTGCAGTGACTGTGGGATTGGTGGACCAGAGTGAACGGGGCGAACGAATACGCACAAGGCCAGTTCGTGCCACAAGAACATTCCACCATCACCAACTTTCCCACCCCGTTTACCCGACCCCAGCAGCTTGCACCACTGCATGGCAATCTCGTGTCGCTGCGTGCCCTCTCCGCAGCAACCACACACACACACACACACACACACACACACACACACACACGCACGCACACGCATACACGCACACACGCATACACTGCGCTCGCTGACTGAACCACTTTGCCGCACGCCAAGCGAGCAGGACACTGCAGAGCCACCCGGCCTTTTGCGGCGCCTGACGCCAACAGCAAGAACCTCACGCCAAGCCACGCGCGCATAGGCCCTGGCGCCCTCTTCGGTCTGCGAAGGGCCTGAGTGCGCACTGCTAGGCACTGTGCGGACAGCCGCCCACCAACCCAGCCCCCTCCCACGCCCCTTGCCGAGAGCGCCCAACAGCACACAGCTCTCTACTAACCGTTCACGTGTTGCCATTCCTGGTCTGCACCCAGACAGGCAGTTAGGCTTCCCCTCCCACATGGGCACCTCCCCCCAGATACCGTAACCTCAGATTCGTGCCCTTTCCCTGCACCGGCGCGATCCCATTCCCTCTTCCCTGTCTCCGCCATAAACTGCAGGGTTCTCACGGGACGCAAACTCAAGCACGCAATGCCAGTCCATCCCAGCGCTGCGAAGCTCGTCAACTTTGAAGGCTCCCCCCACACACACACGCACGCACGGTGCTGTCCCTGCAGCCGTTCTGAACCAGTTCCCGACGCTGGCCACCCGCCTCTGTGCTATTGTGACCCAATAGGCAGGCTCACTTCTCTGCCCCCCAAAAACACAGGCACGCGCTTGTAGGCAATGCGCCCAAGGTCCCCGTGCCCGACATTCTGACATTCGAACCTACCACCACCGTTGAACGTTGGCGGCGCAATACAAACAAACCGTCGTCGTGCACAGACTAACACGTGCCGCGCAGTGTGCGGAAGCATCCGCGGCGAGCGAGCAGCCGCAAGGCCCAACGCGAAACCGATCGACGGTCAAAACACCAGGCGAGCTAGCAGACCCATATCCTGGCTATACCTATCATGTCCATTTCGCCAAAGCAGGCTGAAAGTGCGTGTGGGGACCCCTCGCGCGTTCCTCCAAGTTGTGAGTCGACATGTCGCTTGCACGAAACGTTCAGTAGGGGCCGCGAAGTTCAGTCACATACAAATGTAGAATCGACGTTCACATTGTGTGCAAAAGGCAGGCTGTAGCAACGAATCGAGCCCGAATTTCCAAAGTATCAAGTCAACGGCGAGCGAGGCGACGCATGTAAATAAGCCCGCCCGGCGCTGCTCATGACATTGCGTCGTAAAATTGAATAATGCATTATCGTAGCAAGCTATCCGGAAGCGGATGAAGCGCGCAGGCTCGGGCGGTCGTGAAAGCCGACGAGTCGGATAAGCCTGCCGTACGGGTCATCGGCGAGCGGGGATTGAAAACGGCGACCGGCCACCTCCGAGTCTTTGTCCCAAGAACTTACTCGTTCATTCGACCACTTTCTCAAACATCTAAAATGGCCGCCGTCATTGCCAAGTCCTCCGTCTCCGCGGCCGTGGCTCGCCCGGCCCGCTCCAGCGTGCGCCCCATGGCCGCGCTGAAGCCCGCCGTCAAGGCTGCCCCCGTGGCTGCCCCGGCTCAGGCCAACCAGATGATGGTCTGGACCCCGGTCAACAACAAGTGAGTCGACGAGCAAGCGCAGCCCGAAGGATAGGGATTCTGCAAGTCGCGACGCAATTGCTTGGGGCCCAGCCTGCTGCCTCACATCGCACGTGCTCTGCCACTTCTAACGAGTACTGGTCAATCGCGTGATCGCAGGATGTTCGAGACCTTCTCCTACCTGCCTCCTCTGACCGACGAGCAGATCGCCGCCCAGGTCGACTACATCGTCGCCAACGGTGAGCACGGCTTGGTGCCGTGGGCATATGTAGCTGGGCTGTGTTTGAGAGCTAGTTAATACGATCTAGGGCGTAGCTGCAGACTGCGACATTACGATCGCTCGAAGCTTGAGATTAGCTTGTTCGTTGTCTGCTGTATAGTTTGCCTGTCATCCGCCCTTATCTGGGATAGCCCTGGACTGCTTGCGTCGGCCACTTATCTTACCCCCTTCGTGCTGTCGCTTGCAGGCTGGATCCCCTGCCTGGAGTTCGCTGAGGCCGACAAGGCCTACGTGTCCAACGAGTCGGCCATCCGCTTCGGCAGCGTGTCTTGCGTAAGTCGGAGCGAGAGCCAGACGGGTCCACTGTGGCACTGGGTTAGCTTGGCACCGGGACAGCGCCTATCTCACCGCGGGGAACTGACGCATACCCCTGCTCGTGCTTCAGCACGGAAAAGCAAGGGGCCCAATTCCATCTTTGGTGGTTCTGTGCGCTGGTGACTGAACCTCTTCTCCCTCCCATTTCCCGTGCGCCCGCAGCTGTACTACGACAACCGCTACTGGACCATGTGGAAGCTGCCCATGTTCGGCTGCCGCGACCCCATGCAGGTGCTGCGCGAGATCGTCGCCTGCACCAAGGCCTTCCCCGATGCCTACGTGCGCCTGGTGGCCTTCGACAACCAGAAGCAGGTGCAGATCATGGGCTTCCTGGTCCAGCGCCCCAAGACTGCCCGCGACTTCCAGCCCGCCAACAAGCGCTCCGTGTAAATGGAGGCGCTCGTCGATCTGAGCCGTGTGTGATGTTTGTTGGTGTTTGAGCGAGTGCAATGAGAGTGTGTGTGTGTGTGTTGTTGGTGTGTGGCTAAGCCAAGCGTGATCGCATGACGCAAGGACATTCTTTGAGACTTTTGGGTCTCAGTTTTGCTGGTGTTCTGAGGTTATGCGGTTTTGCGTTTGTATATACGCTGCTATTGGTTTCCCCCAAACGCGCGTGACTTCACAATAATTAGCCCGTACCTGCTGGTTACGTGGCGGCACCGTGTACAATACCCTAGGCATCAGGGTTAGGCATGGTTACTTGACACTGGAGAGATCGGATGCTATCATTCATCAGATATCTCACCCCCGAGAAGAAAAACCCAACCGAGTGTAAGTCAACGCGACATGAGTTGTACCTGTGCCTGTGGGTTTCGCTTTGAAGGTGGGATGGGTATCTGAGAATCAGCCAGTCAGCCGCTTCGTGGTGGCCAAGGACTAGGGGATGCTTTAGGGTGTGCGAGGGCGGCAAGGATTCGGAACATGGGAACGCTACCGAGCTGGACCGGAATGCGCTTCAGCACCCTTCCAGCCAGCCAGCAACTCGTCGGTACAATCACCCCGGCGTTCGACCAGCCGCGCACTCATGCCCTGCCGTTGCCAATTGTGTGCCATCTGTTGGGTTCTGGGAATCAGCTGCACCCTACGGGACTTCACCAACCTGCCTTACCACTGTCCCATCGCACATCCAGCGGCACCCTACGGGACTTCACCAACCTGCCTTACAACTGTCCCATCGCACACCCAGCCGGACCGTTGACCAGCAGGTAAGTAAAATACTGGAATTCCCTGCAGCAGCCCAAGAGTGGTAGCCGACGGGGAGAGCCCGCCATTTGCGTGCAACGTCGAGCGTTCGGTGGTGCTGCGGTGGGCCACGGGGTTGCGTGGGCTTAATGTGGGTGTGCGGGCAGCAACCACGGTGCATCGTCGGTGCTCGATATTGAGTTACAATAGTGTTGCAGCTGTGGGTATTCCTCTGTCCCGGGCGTGATACACCCGGGCCGCCAAAGCCTGCCTCATCTAGTGACCTTGCAGTTCATGCCTGTGTAGCTCTGCAAGCGATTGCCATGTGTCTCCTGCTGCTCAGCGCCAGTGCCCGCTAGCCGGCAAGTCCAGTCGCTGAGTGTCGCTACTTTCCATACTCCAATGACATGCTCCCCGTTGCCTTGCCCCGTTCGTTACTATCCTCTCGTCGTGCCAGTCCTACTCCTATACAATAGCAACGGTAGCATCACAAACGTGCATCACATAGGTGGCTTGCATTTCCCATGTGGTAGTAGCCTTCATATCAGGTGTGCACGTGCCGACGCCGCAACGCCTTCACAAACACTGCCAGGCACTGCACACTGCACAGCCCTTGCAGCCTTGCTCACGCCACTTGCGCTCCAAGCGAGACAACCCCCATCCTCGTAGCCCACAGTCCTAGCAAGGACACCTGTGTTAATCTACGCAGCCGCTCCCTGCACGCCTCCACTGCCCACTCTCAACACAGCATCAACACAGCAGGCTGAGCCCCCACCACTGATACGTCGTATTAGCAAGCATTTCTCATCGTCCTGACGTACAAAGAGAACGAAAGCCAGGTGCAGGGGTACTCGGCACTTCTATCTTTGATACACACTGTTCGCATGATTATCTACCCAACCTACCCAGTGGACACGAAAAGCCGCAATGTATCCCTTGGGGCGCTGACGACCCTAGGCCACTTCATCACACCCATTACCCATGCAAAAGCGTGGACACGACGCCCACCAGCGTCAGCAGCGCCGCCGTGGCGACCAACGGGTTGTCCAGGGACAAGAAGCGCGGCGTGGGCGTCTCCACAGTGGGTCGCAGCAGGTCATCGCTGTACGGCACGTGCTCGCCAGTGTACGGGTCCTCTGGGCTCGGGGCCCCGCCATCGGAGGCATCGGCAGGGGTTGCCGTGGGAGAGGCAGCGGCGGGAGATGCCGCAGAGCCGGCAGCGGCGGCTGACGCCGCAGGCTTGCCCAGCCGTTGGCGGCGCTTCTCGCGTTGCTGCAGCCAGTCGGTGTAGAACCAGCGCTCCAGTCTGGGCGGCAAAGGATAACGTGCATGGGAGGCTGAGGCAAGAGCATGCCGGAAGCACAGCCGGGTCCGCCCACGCTGTCTCGTTGCCACTATGTTAGCCGAACCTGCACCCGCGCCCCCCACCACGACCGCCGTCCAGTCTCACTCCTACCGTCCCTCCATCCCTAGCTCCTTAGCCCACATTTTCACCATAGCATACCCACTTGCGCTCCTGTGTCGCCTGCGGCGCCTCCAGCTCTCCGAGGTAGTTGTTGAGGGCGCCCAGCCGCTTGCTACGCCCCACCGCCGCGCGCTCCGTCGGCACCACCACGTACCACCAGTACGCGCCAGCGCCCGCCGTCAGCAGCAGCACCAGCACCTGGGCTGCCAGCACGCCCGCTTCCGGTGCCCGAGGCTCAAACGTCAGTGCTGCTGCCACTGATGCTGATGCTGGTGCTGCGGCGGTGGCGGCGGCGGAGGCCGAGCGCTCCGCAGCGGAGCAGGCAGCTGCTGCCAGCAGCGTGCACGGCAAGCTGGAGGCTGCGGAGAGCAGCAGTGACCTGAGAGTCGGTGCGAGAGGCGCAGGGACTGCTGGCGACTGGGGACGCGGTGTTACCAGAGCTGCGGGCTGGGGCGTTAAAACGGAGGCGTGCACTGAGAGCGCGGGACCAGAGCTTGCTGAGGCGTGGGACGTCGGCGCTGCCCGAGAAGCCGCTGCGTGGCCCAGCGGCCCGATGCATCGAGCTAGCGGCGAGGTCAGAGCGCTAAGGCAGCAGCGTTTAGGGGTGACAGCGGGTGTGGACAGGGAGTGCGAGTGCGCGACCGACGCCATCGCGGCCAAGTGAGTCGACGACCGACTCGTGCAGTGCGCTGTGATTTGCAGCTGGATGTTGGTTTTAGTGACGAGTCTTGGGAAGCGTAAGGACGCAGAATGTGAAGTGACTGTGAACGAGGTCGTCGTGGGTGGCGGAATCGGAAGTTCTTACGCGTTCGTTCGATTTATAATGCAGTTATAATATAGCTTAGTAAGATACTTGTGTTACATGTGTATCAATAACATTGACTGAGCCACACCTACTGCAGATGGCTGTCGTGGCAATGATGGCCGGCCCGGTAGTCCCGGCATGCCCTGGTCCCGGTGGCGTTCCTACCGGTACACTGGGGAGCACTGTTGTTGGCGATGCACTATCAGGACCTGCACATACGCTGCTCTGCACGCTCGTGGATTCACCTGCTGGTTACGTGTACAATGCGAAGGGGTGTGTCTGGTCACTCGACACTGGAGAGCTCCCTAGCTATCATTCATCGGATATCTCCGCGATACCCCCTCGAGAAGAAGAACCCAGCCGAGTGTAAGTCAACGCGTTTCCAATTTTCCAGGATGACATGTCCCTGGGCCTACGGAAGTGGACATTGGGTTGGGGCCGAAGGGGGAAGCGAAACCAGCCTTGGGGGAGCGGCGCCGCCTGACATCAACTACCGCAATTGCCTTGCAGGCCTGCCAATCTGGGGCTCCCAGTGACTGATTGGTGGCGTTCAGGCTCGGGGGACACGGGTAAGCACCATGGTTGGTGTCTTGTCACAAATACCGAAATACGTGTTACAGCCCGTGGCACCTGACGCCCGAGTTGCATGCCAACACCACAACCCGGTGCAGCTCCCTTGACCGGCAACCCCGTGCGGCAACCTCGTCAGGTGGAGATGCCATGCTCATGTGCCATCCTGCAAATGTTTGTTGCGTGGTCCGCTGCGCCACCCACTACAGTATGTCATTGCATCCGCCCCATACAGCTCATAACGTTCGCAGCGAACCTCCGTCCCCCGCTCCACACCATGCGTTGTACGTCATGCGTGTCCATGCGTGTGTCCGTGAATGTACTGATCCTGTGTGCAGCCAACCCCCCCGTACCACCATAGGAACACCCACATATAAACACGACTACCGGGCAAAGGCTACAGGCCGGCGCTGCTGGGATTGGACACCCAGAGACATGCACACGGTTCTGGACTGCTCTGGACATAGAGCTGTTACTCAGGCCCACACCATGCTTACATTCAATACGGTGATAAATAAGATGCTTCGAGGCGGAGGCGACCCGCGGATCCCTGATTAGCTCCCGCTACTGGCCTGCTCAATGCAGTTCCGCACCGATGAAGACAGATGAAGTATGTACAGATGAAGTATGTACAGGAAAGCCCTGCTCGAAACTGCTCAACCTCACGCACACACCAACATGCGAATGCGCTTTTGTGCGGCATTCCTCTATATGTACGAATACCGTATTGTATTTGCCTGCACCTGCTGCGTGGTACCATGCAATTCATTCAAATGCATGTTCGGGAGCACGCCCCTAGCCCCTCACTGCGGCACGGGGCGCGGCCGGGAATGGAGCTTGCGTGGCGGCCGAGGCGGACGGTTCGTATCGGTGGACCCATAAGCTGCGGAGGGGGACGGACTTGAGCTGTAACCGCCGTACACTGGCGAAGGAGGGCTGCCGTACGACCCGTAAGCAGCAGGCGGTGGCGGCTGAACGCCACCGTACGGCCCGTACACAGGCGAAGGCGGGTACGAGCCGCCGTACGGGGGAGCAGGACTGTAGGAAGGGGCCGGCGTGGGCTGTCCATAGCTGGGGCTCTGGGGCGGCAGCAGCGGCTCAGGTGACGGTGGCTCAGAGCTGGGTGGCTCGGGGGTGAGTGGCTCGGGGCTGGGTGGCTCGGGGCTGGGAGGCTCGGCGGGAGAAGGCAGATCCGGGGACTGTGGGCTCTGGGGAGGAAGGAGAGGCACGGGGCTGGGTGAAGTACGAGAGGGCTGAGGGCTGGGCGGCGGTGAGGCTTTGGGGCTGGGCGGGCGCGGGCGTGGCGGCCGTGGGGAGGGCGGCGGCGGAGAGGCGTCCTCCCACGCTGGAGGCGGGCCGTAGAGGGCGTCAGGCTCCGGGGTGCTTAGGGAAGGGGGCGGTGGCCGGAGGGCCGGGGAGGGCGACGGCTTGGGGGATGGGGAGGGTGATGGAGAAGCAGCAGGCGAAGGTAAGGGCGAGCGGGTAGGCGAGGGAGAAGATGATGGCACCGGCTCAGGGGACGGTTCCGGCTCAGGGGTGGGTTCCGGCTCAGGGGACGGTTCCGGCTCAGGGGACGGCTCCGGCTCAGGGAATGGCTCCGGCTCCGGCTGGATGGGCGCGGGCGCGGGCTCCCAGGTTTGGGGCGGCAATGCGTTGACGGGGCTGCCATCCCGGCGCGGCAGCTTGGCGCACACTTGCAGGTAGGTCTGTTTGACTGCCTCCACCACCGACTGCACGCACTCCGCGACCTCGGCCGGTGAACACCGGCAGTAGGTGTAGAACGCCAACTGCAGGGGTGGGCGGTGGATGAGGTGGGGGGGGGAGGTGGCAGGGGCACATTGGGCCGCAGGTGAGTCGCCGCAGGTGAGTCATCGTGCGTGTTGCGGCAGGGGCCCTAATTTACTGGGTGCGGCAGCAAGAGAGGCTGTGACTAGTAGCGGCACCCCTGCCTGACAGGCTGCTGGTGCACAGCCTGACTTCCCGGCAGCAGCAGGGCCCCGGACTACTCCCACAGACTTGATGACACTTGACTACACGACTGCCAACCCTTGCCTCGCAACTCCAAAGTAAGGTTTAAAGCCCACCCCAGGCGGCTAGAACCCAGGCTTACATTGAGGTAGCAGGAGCTGGGGCAGCCAGTCTGCATCAAGGGCACGCAGCTCTGGTCGCACTGCCTGTAGCCCACCGCGCACTGCGCGATCATCACTGCGCCGCGGCAGTTCGTGGCGCACACGCAGTCCTCAAACGTGGTGGCGTCCGCGGGCTCCAGGGGGCAGGTGGCCTGGCTGCAGTCCATGCTGTTGCCAAAGAGCGGCGACGGCTTGCAGTTTTGTGGCGGGGAGATGCCGGTGCAGGTGAAGGGCAGTGTGGGGTCGGATTGCAGCAGGCGCTGCAGCGGTCGGGCGGTGCTGGTGGCGGCTGCCTGAGTAGCGGGAGTGATGGATGAAGTCCCTGCTGCCAGTGCACCTGCGCGGCACAGCAGGGACAGTTATGTGCAAATGAAGTGAGTGTTGAACGGGTTTGGTCACAACATCACACACGGTGCTTGTGCGTGCTGGTGCTGGTCGTTAACATTAGTCTAAGGTCTGTTGGCGCTGTAAGCCAGATTGGACGCTGCTGATTACAATCCCCTGACCCCTTACCAGCCCATCCCCAGTTGCCTTCAAGTACTCACCTATGTTGCCCATGCTTGGCAAGTTGCCGCCGCGCAGGAAGGCCGCCACCGATTCAGGCCGCGCGCCGGTGCCCGCTGCGTGTGTTGGCGCCGCGATTGCCAGGCAGACAGCTACTAAAACTTTGACCCTATTTATGGCTGCTAAATTCATGTTTGCAGTTTGGTGATGAAGAGGCTGATTGTTGCAAAACGCTAAGTCTGACCTGATGAGCTTCGTAAGATGTCGCAGTTGTAATTGCTTAGGGTTGTAAGAAATTGTCGATGCCACAGTGCTTTAATACTGCGATGGCTCATGAGAGGTTGCTAGGAGAACTCGGACGAGCGCCGTACATCGGCAGCTGCCCGGGTGCAGTTGGCGCGCACTCGGAGGGCGCGCGCCCTACTCGTCAATGTCAATGCGCAGCTGCAGTACCGTGAGTCATATCCTCTATGAACTCCATGCACACCAATTTCGAGTAGCGGACTGAAGCTGAAGACTTACCGTGCCCTCTAGGGAGTCTCGATGGCCGCGGCGAACCGCTGATGGCCGCCATCGCGCGCGCCAACGCGGCTACTTCAGCACCTGGAAGCACGTTATCGCCATAGGCCATGCGAAACGCGTCTTTTGAAGCTTGACGACCCAATCCAAGCACGTTTGCGTGCGCAAAGCTGTCATCAGCCAAACCTTACAGTAGCATCAAAAGAGGCCGATGCAATGATGCGCCCGGGCTTAAGAGCTAGCCAACCCTTGCAAAAGCATCTTAACCACGCCTGCAAGCCCCCGCAACACATCAATACGGATAGATGCAACCCCCGGGTGCAACCGGAATAAAAGCAACTCCCCAGCCGTCCGGCCTAGGTCCGTTCATGTAAGGAGCTAGATAAGGTTGATCCTGTCTTAGCGCTGGCCCTCATACAGCGTCCTAAGTGGTCGTCTGTCCTAGGCGCAAGCCCAACACATTGTTCGCGTGTGGGGGCGCCGCGTTGGCGAGAGCCACGGATGGCCCTTATACACAATGGGGGCTGTCGCACCCGTGGAGGGCACTGTGAGGCCCGCGCTTGTTGCAAACTGCATTTGAGCAACACGTCTGCATCCCAGTCCCAGAAGCCCAACACACAGCCCAGCGATGCGTGCTCTCGAGCAGCAGTACCCATGCCAGCCTCGAATCAAAGTGCCGAGCGTGCAACAGGCCTCAGACACGATCAACAACTTGACTACCCCTGCACCACAAACTCCTGCCGCCAACAAGCGCTCCCAACTTACTGAAACGCATGCGCACACAACAGTTTTGCTGGGTCGCAGCACATGATTGGAGTCACTGGCGCCGCCACCGCAGCAGCTACGCACAGTAGCTGGGCGTGTGCGCGCGAGCGCACGCGAGCGCGCAGCTTAGCCCCCAACATCCTTATACGTTTGCACGTCTGACTGCTACTCCACCGGGCTACTGCGGCTGTTTTAAGCGCCGTGAAAGAACCAACGCTAGCATGAATGCATGCAGCACGCGCTGCAACGGCTGTAAAATGTATTTATGATCCATTGCGGGTAGTACAAGGGCTGCAAATGCCCACCCGCCTAGCTCTACATGTGGCGGCGGCGGCGCTGGGGCAGCGGCTGCTCCCCCCGCGGCAGTGTGGCGGCAATGCACCGAGCCATGACGTCAACCTGAGTGGAGCGGGCGGAGGCGCGGAGGGGAACGCGAGGACAGGGAGACGAGGAGGAGGGGAGCAGGGACAGGGGACATGCCGCTGTTCTCCATCTCAGAAGGGGGAGGCAAGGGGGCGAGCTCGCAAAAGCATGTGCGAAAGCAACACGGCCAGGCACAAAATGCAGTCCAAGAGCCGCTGGCATTGTCCTGGAAGGTGCATGGTTGCGGAACAAGCGATTTTGGATGCCTGCTTTATCGCAACCAGCGGCACCAGCCGCTGTCACCCACAACCCGCACGACGCCCGACCCGACCCACATCCCCTCTGTTGTTCCTTACCCCCGTACAGCCGGCATCCTCTCCAGCCCCTCAGTCCCCACGTGTCTGATGTGAGCTGAGAGCGACTCGACAACCTCCCGATCCCAGGCTCCCACCAGTCTCGCCCGCGCCCGCGCCTCCGCCTCCCCCCCCCCCCCCGAGTCCTGGGTCTCGGTTCCTTTGGGACCGATTCACACTAACCCCTCACTGCGCCCACCTGCGCCGAGGCCATGAAGTCCAGGTTGTCAGACCAGCCCTCCGCCGCCTGCTGGTGCGCCTCCTCCGCCTCGGCAGCCCACTCGGCGCCGCGGGAGGAGTAGAACTGGTAGGCGAATACCTGAGTAGGGAGGGCGCAGCGCCGGGACGGACCCGCCGCCGGGCGAGACCGCAGCAGGTTGGGTGTCGAGCCGCTCGCAGGGGGTTTGTGTTGGCCGCGGATGCCATCACGCAGCCGCTTCGACGTCGGAACCCCGCACGGACATACCAGGTCCCCTGCCCGTGCCCAAGCCCACAACCCACACACGCGCCCACCATTCCGACACACGGCCCTGCCCCCCGCACCTTGTCGTTGGTCTGGCCCAGGTCGTGGAACAGGCGCTGGAGGGCCTTCAGCGCCGCACCCGCGTCACACGGGTCCCGCACCGCCACACCGTCATTGCGGCTGCCACTGCCACTGCCGCCGCCGCCGCTGCGGCGTAGCTGCAGGCTGCTGCTGCTGCTGCTGCTGCTGGAGTAGCTGGAGAGGGCGCGCCGCGCAGCCAGGGTGGTGGCCGCGGCGGCAGCCCGCGCCTCCCCCTCCACCTCTGCGACACGGGTGTGTGGTTCCTTGCGGCCGGGGCCCAGCAGCTCGGGGAACTCCGCCAGGACCGCCAGAATAGACCTGGTGGAGGGTAGGCCGGGTTGATCCAGTGTTGCTGATGTGGCCACGATGCTATGTAACAATTGCATGGCGTTGCATACAAAATGCTCTATCATAGCGGTCCACATACTGCTGTGCAGATATCGCGTACCGGGAAGTAGGCTAGCAAAGACATGACGCCTTGACAAGCAACACAGCACGAAGGCCGCTCCACCCATTTCTACATGAGCTTCCTGGATCCATACCATACTTGTGCACATGACCCCGGCGGCACGCACCTGATTAGCTTGCGAAACTTGTGGAAGGTGGTGTGGCCGGGGTCCTGTGGTGATTGGGGTGGGGTGGGTGGATAGGATGACTCGACAACACACGTGAAGCAGGTTCTTCCAGTCTGTCCACACGCCGCAGGACGGAGCCCGATCCCCCGCGGAGCCCCAGTGTCACTCCATCCCGGGTGGGAGCTGCATGCACCATTGCGCCCGCTTCCCCACGCCACGCCCCGCACCTGCAGCAGGTCATCGGGCTGCAGCGCCGTCACATTGGGGTACCAGGCCAGCAGCTGGGCCAGCTGACTGCGGGCGGGTGTGTACAGGGGGGGTTACATTCATAATGACTAATGGAAGTGGTAGACAATCTTGGGGAACAGCCACGGGGGGGATAAATACCAGCCCAGGTAAACCAAACCCGATGCAAACGAGCGAGGGGGGTTGTGTGCTCAGGCTGGGGCCAGGGCCGAGTGTGTGGAGGCAAGACGTATGCGGTAAAGGCACAGACAGGGCGCGCACCTGTGCGTGGCGGCGGGCTGCCCGGGGTCGCAGCGCCCGCCCGGCGCCCGCCCGCGGACTGATGCCCCCCGCCCGCACGTGTGTTTCCCCCACCTCACACCCGCACGTGCCTGACACACACACACACACACACACACACACACACACACACACACGCACACACACGCACACGCACACAAACGCAAAAGCAAACACACGCATATACACACACACACACACACACACACACACACACACCTGCTCCGCATCATCAGCGCCAGGTTCTGCAGCCCGGTCAGCGCCGTGTCGGGAGTGACGCCGTTGTAGCCCCAAAACAGCCTGAGGGGGGCAGGGTGAGGGGTGTGGAGGAGGCGTGATGCCAGATAGTGATGGTAGTGGTGGTGGTGCTGATGGCGGTGTGGGTGGCGCCACAGGCAGCACGTTGATGGCGTCAGGGCACAGGAGCCCCCGGGTGCGGCGTGTGCGCATTTTGCAACAGGTGCACAGGCGACCAATAATGTGAGGCGGACACGGAGAGCTGTGGCAGTGCAGCCAGCGCTGCGGCCGAACGGATCATCAGCGTTGGGTTTCCTCATTCAGGCAACACGCGCACACGGCGCGTCCTGCAGACCCATGCGACGCACGTGCGACACACGGGTTCGGGCGGCGCCTCACTTGCTGGAGTGCTTGTGCGTGTACAGCTCGTCCGAGTGCAGCGGCGTGCTCACAAACTCCAGATAGCGGTCACTGCGTGGGCAGAGCGGGCAGCAGGGGTCAAGTATGGACAGGAGCCGTGGGAAACCGCGTTGCGTGCGGGGTTTGGGTTACGCCAGACACAGCGCGGCAGCCATGCGGCACGTACGGACCCGCCACGGGGCAGACCCAAGGCCCAAGACTCCGCTCCCCACCCTTTCCCCCTCCCCGCCCTTCCCCGCTCCCCGCCCTCACGTGGCGCTGTGGCGGCTGATGCGCCTCTGCCAGTCCAGGCACACGGCCCGTTTGACCTCCATGTCAGTCTGGTTGTACTCCACAAGCGAGTGGTCCAGGTCCTGGGGCAGGAAAAGGAGGGTTACTTTATTTCAGTCCCAAAGTAACCAAAACCCAGAACCAGCCCACAGAGCGCGGGGCAAGGGGTATTTGCCCGATCCCAACGAAACATGTCCCAACAGTGAAGAAAGCGTTAGAAGGGGGCTGTAGATTCCAGCCCAAACTAAACCGAACCCGGGGGTGTAGGAGGGGTTGAGTTAAGGGGAAAGGGACGGACAGGGCACGAGTTTGCAAGGCCTGACATGACTCAGACAAACCCGAAGCCAGTCAGGCGTTAAGTACCGGACGGACACCAGGTGGCTGCAGTGGAAGCAGGTACCGTATGTGACTGGGCGTGTAGTGACAGGGCGTGGCAAACAGCGCACTGGCGTCAATCGTGGCCCTTCCTCATCTCCCACAACCCGCGCCGTTCCACCCCCCCCTCCCCCCCTTATCCCCCCCACACACACACACCTGGAAGTCCCCCAGCACCTCGTACCCCTCATCCAGGTCCGCACGCATGTCCAGCCACAGGTCCCGCCCCTTGTGCCGGTGGTATGCCGTGTCAGCCGCGGCCTGCAGCTGCTGCTGCTGCTGCTGCTGCTGCGGCTCCCCGCGCCGCACCAGCCCCCTGACGCCTGTGTCGATCACGTGTTTGTTGATCCAGTCGACAATGGCCCTCAGGAGCTCGCCGATGGCGGCCTTGACGCGACCCCAGGTGGTGAGCACCTCGGCGGACGCCAGGGGCTCCGCGTCTCGGATGCGGTTGGGGAAGGCGAAGCTGAACACGTCCAGCTGCTCGCGCGCCTCCAGCAGTGACACACGCAGCGGCTTGACCTCGCCGGGGCCTGGAACACACGTGTGCGTGTGTGTGTAGGAAAGAGGAAAGCACAAGTGGAAGGGCAAGTGTTCGACACAGTGTATCAGTGCATGTGAAGTATGCGCAAGCAGACAGCGGCTCTGTATGTGTGCTAAAGAGCACAAGGTGCGTGTTTGTTTGTGGCGGGGGGAGCGCGTCGCACGGAGAGCAGGAAGGAGGGAAGGACAGGACTGGTTGGGGCAGGCGGTGGTAGGGGAACCCGGCGCCAGGCAGAGGTTCGCAGGCTGACGCGGCGCCTCGTCAGCTGCTTTCTGTGTCCTTGGTCCAAACAAGATAACTATGGCAATATACGCATGCTTGCTCATGTTGGATTGCCGGCTTGTTGGTGTAGGCTGGAGTAGGCGGGCCCGGCTAGCAGGCGGCCGGAGGGGTAGCCTGTTTGCCGTCGGGAAAACCCTAACCGCCCCTTCAGCCCCCGCAGCCCCCGCGCCGGAACCCCCAAATTAAGCGGCACCACAGCCGATACGAGCCACGTACACACACAGGCGCTCCAAAGCTTGCCGGCTCGAGCTCTGCACAGTAGCGCACTAGCGCCGGTCCGAGCGCCTCACCCGTGTCCGCGGTCAAGCACGGCAGCAGCTTTAGGGCTTGCCGCAATTTCGCCGGCACCACGCGAGCAGCCAGATCTGCATAGCTGTCCTCAGGGTCGGCGATCGCTAAGAGCGGCAGAGACGTGAGCAAAATCGCGAAAGCGGTAATGTGCAAGGCTCGTCGAGCCATTCTAGTTTGGACTTGATCGAAACCAAAGTCTGAGGAAAGAGTTGATGGTGTGGAAGCGTTAGACAGTGTCTCCCGTTTTCCGGGCTACTTCAAAGGGGTAATGGACGCCATGTGCCCGAGCATCGATGGGCCTAACGGCCTCAGCAGCATGGTCCGACGCCTAGCCCCCGCACGTCCTTGCACGTCCATACAGTGAAGGTTAGCGTATTCGCCCAACACGGCGTGGGCACGTGGACAACACCAGGTACCGCTCGTGCAAGTCAGCAGCGCGGGGGAGGGGGCCCCCACGCCATAGGCCTAAAAGCGGCCTAAACACTGGCTGTGCGGCCGACAAGACCAACACCGGCATGCCAAACCGACCATCCATCCACATGCTCAGGCCTCAGGGCCAGGAAGAGGGCCAGGGAGAGGTGTGGCCGGACCTGTGTACGCGTGTGTGACGGGGCATATGGAGGCAGAGTGCTGAATGCAAGGGTATGGCACGTTGTCGGTTCCGGCACTCCGGACGACGTTTGTTAGTTTGCTGGCATAGAGCCTTATAACTTGTGTTTATCATAACTAGTTCCAAGACACGGACTCGGGCAATCCGTCATCCGTTGAGGCCAGAATCGGCGGGATTTTACGTCAGTAGGGTACTTTCTGAATACTGTTTTGTTAGTGTGCCTGTGATCCTATTAGTAGTACCCGGCATGAAAATGCACGGCCCACTTTGCCGGGCGCTCGCAGTGTTGGCAATTGGCCTGAGTGTCGCGTTGCTGGGCGTGGACGCGGGCAAGAACTGGCAGGGCCATGGTCCTCGCGATAAGAGTCTGCAAAAGCCCCGCGAGGGCCGGCGCACGTCTTTCAACCACGTCCCGGCGCCGCTGAAGAAGGAGCACGAGCTGCCAAAGAACTGGAACTGGGTGCGCGCCTATGTGTCATGGAAGCATACAGAATTGCGCGCTGGGGATTGCGGGGCGGGGCCCGCGAAGTCGGGGAGATAAAACCGGCGGACACGTGCTGGTCCCGGGGCTCCGCACACCTTTATTCCCTTTCCCGCGCCTTTACACACTGCGGCTCCGCCGCTCCCTCCACCCGCGCAGTGCAACGTGGATGGCGTCAGCTACTGCGTCGCCAACTGGAATCAGCACATCCCCTACTACTGCGGCTCTTGCTGGGTGCACGGCACATTGTCGGCCATCCAGGACCGGTGGGGCGCATCTCCCACAACCGGGTTGGGTTACGCGCGTGAATTTCCAGCAGGCTTCGTTGGGAGACGGGCGCAACCAGTGATTCGGTCCTGCGTCTGTGATGTCATGAGTCTGGAGCTCAGGCATTCGTCTGCATGGTTGGCGCCGCGTGCACGCCTCGATACCGTATTCGCGTCCGCGTTTGGCGTCCTCGACGGCGCTGACCGCAAGCCTGCCTCTCTCCCTGCCGCACGCACGCTCGCACACCACATCGCGCAGCCTGAAGATCATGAAGAAGGGTGAGACGCCGGATGTGATGCTGGCGCGCCAGACGCTGCTCAACTGCGCGGCGTTCGAGGGCTACGGCAACGGCTGCGACGGCGGCGACACGGTGGACGTGTTCGGGTACATGACCGAGTGAGTGTGCGGCGAGTGGTGGCGGGGCCACACATGACACACGCGCAGGCCTTGTGCTGTCTAACGCAGGCACGGAAGCAAATACACACGTGCACGCGCACGGTCCTAGCGTGCGCTCAGCCGTGGGGTATCTTGCCTTACAACCGGCCCTGCGGCCCTCAGGGGCCCGGCCCTTGGGAAGGCGAGTCACGGTTTGGGCGGCCCTCACCCTCCCCTCCTGCCGCCCCGCCCCAGTGTATCCCATATTGTCCACCCCTCCGTGTTGTAATCTAGGCGTACCCTCCTTCCAACCGACCCACTACCCACCCACTCACCCACCCACTCACCCACCCACCAATCACCCCGCAGTTTCGGCCTGCCTGACGAGGGCTGCATGACCTACAACGCCACCGACCACACCAAGTTCCCCGGCCACAAGCGCTGCCCCGCGCATGGCGAGTGCAACAACTGCATGCCGCTGGACGGCGTGGAGACCTGCTGGCCCATCCACCGCCCCATCCGCTACTACCTCACTGCCTGGGGCCAGGTCGACAAGGGCGTGGAGGTGAGGCAGGCGGGGCGTGTGCGTGGCGCGGCGTGGCGTGGCGTGGCGTGGCGTGGCGGGCGCTTCAGAGAAATGCGCATGACTCTTGTAGTTGTGGAGCGCTGGAGGTGGTAGGCGTGGTTGCATAGCTAGTTGCGGGTACACAGTACACAGTGCGTGCGCCGGAATTCCTGTGAGCCTTCACGCCTGCAACTCACGGCCTCCCGTCCTGCCCTGCCCTTCCTCACCGCTCTGGCCCCCTGCTCCGCCCTCCCATAATTCCCCCGACCACCACAGGCCATGATGAGTGAGATTTACCACCGCGGCCCCATCACGTGCGGCCAGGTGTGCCCGGAAGACTTCACGTGGCACTACAACGGCGGCATCTACAAGGACACCAGCGGCGACACGGAGCTGGACCACGGTGCGGCGGAGGGGGGGGGTTGCAAGGATGTGGTGGGATGGCGGCCCGGGGGGCGACGCGGAGTGGTCGTGCGCAACAGCACATGCCACTCGCTTACACTGTGGCCTTCTTGACTGCGCAGATGTGGAGGTTGTGGGCTGGGGCGAGGAGGACGGCGAGAAGTACTGGATCGTGCGCAACAGCTGGTGAGTTGCCGGGGTCCTTAGCGAGCTGTTGCTGCGATGGCCTGGCTGGCCCACCAGCGACAGGGTTCGTCGTGTGGGACCCGCAATGCAAAGCATCAGGCTCGCAATGCATTGATGGTGAGAGCCGTGTCTCAACCGCACCTGTGTGCGTGCGTGTGTGCGTGTGTGTGTGTGTGTGTGTGTGTGTGTGTGTGTGTGTGTGTGTGTGTGTGTGTGTGCATGCACGGGGTTTTCGTCGCTTGTTAGCTGACGTGCTGTGCTGTGCCGCTATCCACCCCTGCCGCCTGCAGGGGCACCTACTGGGGTGAGCGCGGCTTCTTCCGCGTGCGCCGCGGCGACAACAGCCTGCAGCTGGAGAGCGGCGACTGCTGGTGCGGGCGGGCGGGCGTGAGGGCGGGCGGGCGGCGGGCGTGGCGGCATGTGTGTGTGAACATGTGAAAGGAATGGAGCATTTGTGCGCCTACACTCTTGTCGACTCTGTA
Source organism: Chlamydomonas reinhardtii (assembly GCF_000002595.2). Lineage (NCBI taxonomy): Eukaryota > Viridiplantae > Chlorophyta > Chlorophyceae > Chlamydomonadales > Chlamydomonadaceae > Chlamydomonas > Chlamydomonas reinhardtii. The sequence goes on along the minus strand of NC_057005.1, from coordinate 6,921,383 downwards.
CCTCTGTTTGTTTCCAATTACAACACAGGTATGGCGAGCCCGAGTGGCAGATGGAGCAGGACGTGCGCACCGGCAAGCTGCACGGCGGCATGTGGGGCATCAAGGACCGCAACGACCCCGACGACCTCGCCGCCGCCGGCACCAGCCGCCTGGCCGAGGCGGCGGCCGCTGCCGTGCGCCGCGGCGCCACCGGCGGCTCAGACTCCAGCCACCGCCACGTCATCCGCGCCGCCGCCGGCGAGCAGCAGTAAGCGCTGCTGCAGCGCGGCGGCCGCAGCGGTGGCGGGGGCGGTGGCGGGGGCGGTGGCGGGGGCTAAAGCTCCAGATGTGCTTGCTACTGCCGTGCGATTGCGGGTGTGATTGGTTCGAGGAGGATGGGCCGGCTGGCCTGGAGGCGGCTGGATCGCAGGGGCTGTGTGTACCGTACCAGTGCGCGTCAGTGGGTTGCGCATTCATGTGTGGGGCCTGTGCCGGCGGCAGCAGAAGAATGGTGGTCGGGAACGAACTGCTGCTGGTACATTCATGTCGTAGTGATCATGCGGCTGGCTCTCTGGAGGTAGCCAGCAGACGTGCTGTGTGGGCGAGAACGTGGGCCTACGCGTGCGTACGGCACGGCCCCAGGCTTTCAAGCTCCCATCTCCTGTTACTTCGGGGGACAGGGTTTGGCTTGCTGTGATGTTGCCTTTTGTGTTGTGGAACGTGTTCGCGGGGCAGGCGGCGGTGGCCGTGACCCTGTCGCCTGGGCTCCTGCGGCACCATAGCTATGAGGATCAGCTACAAATGCAAATTAACCGCGTGCCGTAGGAGGCTGGCACGCTGCAGTTGGAGATGGGAATGGTCAGGTCCTTGCTGCCAGGGACTGTCGCGTTGGAGCTAGCAATGGACCTGCGGGCCCCAGCTTCGCAGCGGGGTAGGACACTGCTAGTTACAGCCCGTCACCGCTCCCGCTCCGGGAAGCACGCGACCATTACCCGCTGTGGCCCGTGCGCCCGCTCGCCCGCTCCCACTCCTCCTGGGCCCGGCCCTCCTCGCCCTGCTCGTCCGCCTGTTGCAGCCGCAGCTCCCGCACGCAGTCCGCCAGCAGGCGCGGCGCGCCCAGCCGCCGCAACTCCCGCCGCACCACCGCCTGCAGCGCCGGCGGCGGCTCAGATCCGTCCTGCAGAACCACGCAGCGGATACATCGGAACAAGTGCTAGTGTCAGGGGCTGAGGGGTAGGTTTACCTTGACAACGCGCGCATATTATGTTGACGCCACCACCGCCACAGTGGCAATGCGAGTGAACAATCGGCAGCGCGCGCCCATCCTTCTCAACTGATCCCCAATACGGTAGCCCCAGTGCTCACCACGCGCTGCTCCGACGGCCCCAGCAGCACATGAATCGCATCCAGCGCCACCATCAGCACCGGGCTGACCTCCATCCCCGAGCTGGCAATTCCAATGACTTTACCACACAGGCCCACCATCTTCCTGGCATTCACCATGTTATTCAGCTGTTTATCGTACTACTCCTCATGACGCACGGCACAAGATGTGCTCCTCAGCCCCCATCAGGCTTTACTCAGCCGCCTGCCGCGCAGCCACAGTGAGCACACGGACGGGTTCACGGGCGTGCTTGTAGCCTACCAAGTGCAGGCAACTAGGCAAGGAGCAAACGCACTGGCTTTCATGGTCACCAGCGCCGTTACGAGGGACGCCAATTAGCACCGACCAAACACCCATAACTGATTGACATTTATCATTGTACCCACATCACCCGTTGCGGCACTGCCATGCTGTACAGTTGCGTTCTAAGCGCCGTTCAGGCCAACGCCCTACAGCATCCAGGGTACACCTCACCCACGTCGGCCCGCCCAAACGGTGTTCTGGAGGTGCACCCTGCAGCAAGCTGCTGCCCGCACCTGCAGGGCACACCAGTGCATATTTCACCACACTGCTCAGTGGTCCTCTACACCCGTGACACCACGCATAAGCGGAACGCACTACCACCACCACCTTGGCAAGCGGTGCAGAGCGACTTGTGATCAAAACTGTTGAGGTGAACCCCACATGGCCTCTTTTCACAACTCTTTCGTGCTGCCACGCGCTTTGATGTGCGGTGCAGCATACTACGCATACCACCCCCTGCCCAGTCCATACTACCCCCTGCCCAGTCCATACCACCCCCTGCCCAGTCCATACTACCCTGCCCTTCAGCACTGCGCATCACACGAGGCAAGGGCCGTGCCACCCAGCCCCAGCCCCGACCAATAGCCAAACCCCACCAGCGTCAGCTTCCCGTCACCACATACAACAGCGCCACACGCCGTCATGAAGAGACCCATGCTGCTATCAGCAGTCTCACAATCACCGCGTACCCATTGCAGTCGGCTACATTCCGTGGACCCGCGTCAATTGAAGGACAGAGTGGGGCAGTGAAGCACCATGCCCTCCCCGCCTATTGCCACCCACAAGCCATGCACATTTTTGCGCCATCCCTGGACCAACCGTGCACGGCCCATGCCTCCACTAGTACCGCAAGAGGGCATGATTGGGGACGCCGTCTGTTTAGGTTCAGCATGTTTCAACATTGGCTGCGGCATCAATCTCAGTCGAGCGATGCGCAATGCGTGCTCTTCATCCTTCCTCATGCGCGTCCGCACATACTGCGTGCCTTCTGCCTCGACTCATGACTCGTGATGTCCACGTCCATGCGGGCACCCAACAGGGACAAAGCATACACGCGCATCGACTGTAAAGAATTTGTTCAACACATGCATGGCCACGTCCACTACACATGACAACCATCCCTCATTGAAAGCGTGGAAGAATCTCCTGTCGAGGACTTCAAATGCATTGTTCATTATGCTGCCATTAGTATTTTATGTTGCCAACCTGGCAGCATCAGCGGTGGCTGAATTGCTGTGCGTCTTTCAACGCACGCCGCCCTTCACCCTAAAATCAAAACACCCCGAATCACAGGCGGACTGGTGAGTAATAGAAGTAACCCCGCAGTTCCCCAAAGGCGCCCGCATGGCCCTCAGGCACCAAATGCCGCATCCCACTGCCACGGATGGCGCAATGCGACCCTCCCTCATCCCTAGATACCCAAAGAGCGGTTGACTACACAACCGAATCCCACCACCATCACGAAATGGCCCCCAGCGCCAGGCGGCAGCCGTGATCCTAACCGGTTGCTTGCGACCCCGGCGGGAGTCACTACTTGCCAGAGTTGCTGGCCGCTGTCTCAACCGCCCGCCAGTGGCCGTAGTTACGTCGGAACGCGGTCAGCAACGGCCGCGCACCCGGGAATGCGCTCGCCAGCGCATGCACCAGAGGCAGCGCTACGAAGTCGTAGAAGCCCTGCAGATGGAAGTTTGTGATAGCCAGCAGGCGCGTTGTGTTAGGAGGCGTGTGCGCATGTGCATGAGCACGTCCACTAACAATAATACAGGTAGATCGATTGTAGTCACACATGTTCCCGCACCACCTTGACAACCAGACCATGGTCATGTTGCGGACGTGGATGAGTGCGTGGGCTGCTGGGTGTGGCTAACTCACCACCTAGAAATCTGTGATAGACAGTAGCATGTGGCATGTGTCACTCACCACTTGGCTCTTGCTGACGCCCTGCTTGGCGCGGTCGAAAAGTGGACTCATTGGAAGTCCCAGAGCTTTCTCCTTGTCGCCCTGGCGGAAGAACTCCTCCTCCAGCACACCCAACCACCTGCAACCACAACCCACCATCACGTGTCTTCAGCTTTCCGTCATCGCTGCCCGTGTGTCGCATGCATCATGACGCGCCCTGCGCCCTGCGCCCCTCCCATGCACCTCCTCTTCCTTCCCGCCCCACACCCTCCGCCTGCCCACCGCCCGCCTCCCCCTCGCGCACCTCTCATGCACGCACAGCTCCTCGCCCAGGTGTCCCACGTCCGCGGCCTTGAGCGCCACCTGCAGAGTCAGCAGCCGCTCCGCCTCGTCCAAGGGTGACGGCGCCGACCCAGGTGGCGGCTGGGCGGTGGACACGGCGGCGGTGGGGCTGGCGCTCAGAGACCCGGCGGCAGCTGTGGCTCCCGATGCCAGCTCACTGTTGTGTGTGGGCGATTGAGCGTGCGTGTATATAAGGAAAGGACAAGGTGGTGGGATCGAAACTGTATGTGCGAATGCGTGCAAGTGTATGCGTGCGGCTGTGTGCAAAAATAGGGCGAGAGTGGAGTGCGATGGTGCTGTGAGTGAGGGCATGCAGGGGTCACACCTGGGAGGTGAGAGCTCCGGGCCTTCGCGCGTGGGGGTGGACGCCGCGCTGGCGGCGCCGCTGCCCGCCGGCACGGCGGCGGACTGCGCCGCGTAGCTGGGCAGGCGGTGGGCGGTGTTGAAGTGCGACAGGATGGTGAAGTGCTGCTTCATGTCCGTGCCCACGACCATCTCGATCACCTGCGGCAACACCATCAGTCACGAAGGCACAGCGTGATCAATCAATACCACCACATGCTCCCCGGGCCTGCCTCATAACCCCGCCCTTCCTGTGTCCCAGCACGCTGTGTGCCATACACACCATCCGGCATCCCCTTAACGGGAGCTGCCCAAGATGTTGGCCCGCTATCCCCACAACCAATGCACCCACACCCACGCCCACCCTCCCAACTACCTCAACCGCCCACCCAACCGCTCAACCACTTACATAACCCTGTCGCCGCTGCCTGTGCTCCGCTAGTTTGGCTTAGTTTGGTTCAGTTTGGGCTGGTAGTTACAACCCCCACGCGCACCTGCTTCCGGAAGGCGGCGCGGTCCTGCTGCGGCAGGTGGCCCAGCAGGTCCAGGTCGTGTCGCTGCAGCAGCGCGAAGGCGGAGGCGGCGTGGTGGTTCTCCAGCGGGCTCTTGTCGTTGTAGCGCACCGCCAGCACGTCCCCGGTGGCGATGAGGAAGTCGTTGGTGAGGCCGGGGTGGCCGTGGTCGTGCACCATGGCCGCAAAATAGGCGGCCAGCAGGCCTAGCCGATCCAGGTAGCCTACACACACATACGGTACACAAGTCGACAATTGCGTAGTGAGTAGCTTGGCTCCCAGATCATCGTAACGACGCGACAAGAAAGCGTCCGCACTGGATTGTTCGCAGGGCGCACCAGAACTCCGTAACGCGGTGGCACGCGCTTCTCACGCTCCCACCTGCGTGCAGCCCGGCGCCGTGGATGATCACGTGCAGCGTCTGCAGCACGTCGGCCGCGTGCGTGGCGTTGTGGTAGGGGTTGTCTGGGTTGTACCCGGATTCGATGGTGCGCAAGAGCCTGTGCAGCGGGCGCGGCACAAGTAAGGCCACCCCGTCAAGGCAAGGCCACGAGAGGGCACCGACACAACCACAACACAACACCACGAGGCCCTGCCCGACCAGCACCTCCGACTGCATCAGCCTGATAGGGCATCGCGTTGGCACACACAAGAACGTTAGCTCGTACGGCCATACCTGGCCAGCATGACGGGCTTGAGTCGGAACTTGTCAATCAGCCCCTCCCGTTGAATGAGGTAGTAGCCCAGAGCGCTCAGCGCATGTCCCTACGCGTGCGTGTGACCAGCGAGGTGTGCGGGAGGGCGGCCGAGCACAACTCAGCTGCCGGCAATGGCTGGCCAGATCATGCGGAAGCCGTGTAAGCCCAACGCCATGAGAACAGGTGCGTGTGCAGCAGGTTCAAGTGGAGGCCGCGCGCGGATCGTACGTCACGGCGGTGGTCCCGGCTGGCTATAGGACGGCGGCTGCCGACTTGCCTGCGCCACCTCCGCCAGCTTCCATGCGTCAAAGTACCAACGGTCGGCGCCCGCAAGCACCCGTTCCACCTGAGGTTGCATGTGTGTGTGTGTGTGTGTGTGTGTGTGTGTGTGTGTGTGTGTGTGTGTGTGTGTGTGTGTGTGTGTGTGTGTGTTAAAGAGCACAAGGAAAACGTTGCGCAAAGACAGTGTATGTGTGTGTGTGTGTGTGTGTGACGTTTTCAACAGTTGCACCACGGTGGGGGCCTAAAAGGGCTCGATAAACAAGCCAGCCAGCAAAACGCAAGCGCTCGCTAGAACGGTGACTATCGACTACATGCAGATACAGCCTTCCATTCACTCAGCAAGTCTGCGCCTTCCCTACCTCTTCAAGAATGGGCGGCGGCGGCATCTGTAAGTCTGCCGGCGGTTGCAGCAGCGTCCGGCCGCCGCCAGACAGCCGCGCCGCCAGCCCCGCCTGTGTGAGCTGCCGCTGCTGCTGCGAGCCCGACTGCTGCTGCTGCTGCTGCTGGAAGCCGTGCGGCTGCGAGCTCGGCCGCTGGCCCTGCACCAGCGGCTGCAGGCTGGATGAGAACGGTGACGCGGCGGCGCCAGACATTGCCGCGCCGTCGCCCATCGCGGCGCACAAGGCCTGCGGCTGCAAGTTGCCTTGCGCGCCGCAGCTCACAGCCACCGTCGCCGCTGCCGCTGGGCCGGTGCTATGCTGGGAGCGGCTCATGACAGCAGTAGCCGCCGTAGACGCAGACAGAGTTGTTGTCGTCGCGGCTGTGGGAATGGGTACTTCAGCTGCCCGCGCGCTGGTGGAGGTGGCGGAGCCGCCGACCACACCCAACACACCTGTGCTCGCCCGGCGGCTGCCGCCGCCGCCGCCCGTGCTTCCCTCCGCGCCGCCTGTCGCCACGCCCAGCAGGTTGAGCAGGCCCTTCCAGCTGCTGCCCACTGCCCCACCAGCGCTGGGGGCGGGTGCCGCCGCAGCTGCGTTGGCCGCTGCCGCTGCTGCTGCTGCGGCTGCGGCCAGGGTGGGCGTGTTGCGCTGACTGGCGGCGGGCGCCGGCGACATGTTAAAGCTGTCGACACCGCCGCCAAAACCTCCCATCCTGGGCATGCCGTCCAACACGATCAGGGAGCCAGACACGCGGCGCCCAGGCGGCTTGCCAAGCGCACCGTGGCCCGCATGAGACGGCGTGACCGCCCCGCCGCCGCCGGTACCACTGCAGGGCACAGCCCCTGTAGACGCCCGGAGCCCGAGGCTGGTGCTGCCAAACCGCACAAGCGGCACACCTGCGCTGCCCGCACGGCTGCCTTCCACCACCACCGCCCCGCTGCTGCCCGCGCCGGCGCCTCCTGTGCTGCCGCCGCCGCCCAGCGCGCGGTCTACTAGCTCCTGCGCCGCCGTCATTAGATGTGGCAGGAGGTCCGAGGGAAGCACTGCGGAGGTGGGCTGAATGCTAAGCACGCCGGAGGGGAGTGGCGAGCATGACGTCGTTGCCATGGCTCCGGCGGCGCTGGCCAGGCCGGCTGCGTAGCCCGCTGTCGACGTCGACATCGGCGGCAGCAGCGGCGGCGGACGGCAGGCGCCTGCATCCGGCAGCGCCGCCGCCGCCAGCAACGCCTCATGTGCGCCGGAAGGGCAGGCCCCGTTGGCCGAGGCCCGGCTCGCCGCCATGCGCGGCGGCTGCGGCAGCAGCGGCACGGAGTGGGAAGCGCCGCCCGACGCGCCGAAGGAGAATGGCTCCAACTGTTGGGCGGCTGGCGGCAGTGGCAAGAGCGCCGTCAACGCTGCCGGGGTCGACGCCGCCGCGGGTCCGGCTGGCCAGCAGCCGCTTACCTCGTGCAGCGCGAGCGGGTGGCAGCTGGTCACGTGCGGCAGAAACACCTCCCCCTGCACAGCGGAGGAAGCTGGCGGAAACAGCATCGGAGATGGAGCCAGCAGGACGGCCAGCGCGCCGGTGAGCGTGTCAAAGGTGGTGCGCGGCACACCAACGAGCCCAACGGCATCCACGCCCGTGCCACCACCGCCGCCAGCCGTGCCCGTACCGCCGCCACCAGCCGTGCCGCTTGGCACAGTCGGCGCCGCGCCCACGACGTTCCAGCCGCTGTCAGTGAAGCGACTGAAGCGGGAGAACGCGGCCTCGCCTGTGCTGCTGGTGCAGGTGGTGTGGCCGCCCGCATGGGAGTAGCGGGTGGAGGAGCAGGTGGCGGCGGTGTCGTCAACACTGTGGCGAGTGCTCATGCGGGCGGCAGCGAAGCCGCCAAATCCGTTGCCCGTGTGCGCGTGGACATGGCCGGTGGGCGTGGTGTCGGCATCCAGTGCGGTGCCCGCGCGGCTGAGCCTCGTGCGGTGCGGGTAGGGGCGCACGGAGCCGCCGCCTGCGGCTGCGGCTGCACGGCTGGCCGCGGAGAAGAGGCGGCGGTCGTCTGCGGCGCCCAACTGCCGCAGTAGCGCGTGCATCACATCCACCTGTCGCAGCAGCAACAGCGACAGCCGCAACGCAGTGGAGCCTCAGCCTCAGCCACACACAGCCACACACAGCCACAGCCACACGAAGCCACACACAGTCACACACACACACACACACACACACACGATTCACGTGATCTGGCAGAATAACCGTGGAAACCGTAGTCTCTCACACACACACACACACACACACACACACACACACACACACAAACACACACACACACACACAGCACCGCTCACGTCCAGGTTGGCTCCCTTGAGCTGCGTCCGCAGGTCCATGGGTGTGTACAGGTCTGCGCTCCGCAGCAGCGCTGAGCGGATGAACACCACATCCCGCACGTCGGGCGGCTGGCCCTCCAGAAGGCCCCCCAGCAGGTGCAGCAGCATGCCGGCGGGCGTGTCTGCGTGGGGCGGGGGCACCCGTGCAATGCCGTGTGCTTGTAAGCGTCGAGTGGTGTAGGTGGTGGGGGGTGCAAACACCCGTACAGCGAATCGGGATGCAATGACGAGAGGGCGTGCGAGCCTGGGAACTGGGCAGCAGGCGCGGCGGCGTTAGCAGTGGGATGGGGGCCTGTGACGAAGCGTGGCGCATGCCGCGTGTGCAGCCGGGCGAGGCCGGGCGTTCTAATGTAATGTCCATCCCCGCACGGCGCCGTCGCACCCACCCGCGGTGTTGAGGCGCGGGGCAGCCGCCATGTCAGTGATGTGTTTGGTGTCAGTCTGCATTTCCTGGATGACCTGCTTGGGCAGCAGGGCCTCCAGAAGCATGCGCTGCTTGTGCCTGCGCACGCGCGCGCGTGTGTATTTGTGTCCATAGGTGTGCACATACGGTAAGTTCATGTCGTGCGGGTTGAAAGGGTGGACGTGTAGGGTACAGACTCCACGCCTGGCTGTTTGGACCATCGCCTTGCGTGGCCGCGGCCCCCTGGAGCTGTAGCTACATCCATTCATGGTCAGGTGCTGCATGCAATCCCATGCAAGCAGCCGCCCACCCCGCGCCGCGCCCTCAAGCGCCCCACCCTGTCGCCCACCTGGATATGAGCAGCGCGAACAGCAACCCGGCAACCACCACCGACATCACCACCACCACCGCCACCACGCCGCCGAACCAGGCTGGCGTCCAGTTGCCGTCCGCAGGCGCCACGTACAACATCCACTGCGCCACATTGGATGGAAGGGTGGGACGGGGGAGCGGCGCGGTCGCGTGACAATTAGGGCGATACCGGGCATAGGGTTTGCAGTATCTGGCGGCGGCGCCTGCTGTGAACGCAGTAGGGACTGCCACCGGTGACGCCAAAACCTACGCGTCAGCAATCCCCTGCCTAAACACAGGCACGCCGGATGATGCCGCCCGCCCACCTGTGTGCTGGGTGTGATTTGCACCGCCGACACCACGGGGTCACACAGCTCGGGACCGCCCGAGCTGGCCACGTGTTGAAGCCCGTCCGCCGCCGCCACGGGTGCAATCAGGCGGTAGTGGTAGCCCAAGCCGTCAAGCGGTGTGAGCGGCGAGTCCCTGTGAAGGCACGTGTGCGTGATACGGTGTGCGCGTGGGGGTTTCAGGCAGAATTCGGGCAGGTATAACTGCCTGCGTACGTGTGGACGACAGAGCAAGGACAGGATGCAAGGGCTTGGCCGGCGTCGCGACTGCCGCATGCGCACGCTCACCTTCCTAGGGTCAGCGCAGCGACGTCTGTTGGTATTGGGCGGCACAAGGGTCGGGCGGGTGCAGGTCCAGAGTATACACCTTAGTGCGTTGGGATGACCATCAATAACACGGTTGTCCCCTCCCTAGCAAAACGTCAGCACCCTGCACGCCTGCCTGCTCGCACACCGCCTACAGCAGCATATCGCCCCCACACGGCCTCACCGGTATACCTGCAACACATTCTTCTTCGCAACCCACTCACCCATTGCCGCTGACACGAAGCCCCACCACCGCTCCTGCCCTGTGGCGTTGTAAGCGCACAGCGCGCCGCAAGCGCCGTTGGTCAGGTTGCCGGTGATGCCAAACACCTCTTCCTCGCGACTGCTGTTCACGAACACGGGCGTCGCCACCCACGCCACCACCGCGCCGCCCGGCTTCGTCACGGGCCCCATCACCGCCATCTTGCGCTCCTGCGCCGCGGACAGATACGGGCGCTGGTCCGCAGTGGGCCAGGCGACTGCGACGGCGGAAGGCAGGACGGCAGGAAGGCAGGACGGCAGCACGGTAGGTCAGGTGGGTGCACGGTTAGAGTAGAAGGAATGGCAGGAGTGCAGAGGCGTGTGAAGAGGCAAAGGCGCGCGACGTCGCGTCAAGGTGGACAGACCCGAGCCACACAGCCACTCTGGCCCCTGGTGCTGGCGCGTTGCAGCCCACCATGCGCCACAGCCGGTTCGCACGGACACACAGCCCCTTGGGCTCTGCCCTTGCTCTGCCTTTGCCCAGCGCTTCCTTGCCCCTGTCCCCCCCCCCGCCCCCGCTGGGTCAGCACGCACCCGTCAGCAAGTTGTGGCCGATCCTGGCTGGGATGTACGGCACTGTGGTGCGCGTGATGCCCTGCGGCGACAGCTCCAGACACACAATGGCCTGTGTCGCGTCCTGCGCCAGCAGCGAGGGGCCCACGCCCAGGAACAGCTGCTGCGCCTGGTCCCACTGCGGCGCGAAGCGGACCAGCGAGCTCAGCAGCTGCAGCGGCACCGCCGCCGTCCAGAAGCGCTGCTCCAGCGCGGCGGCAGTGGTGCTGGCGATGGAGCTAGCCTTGGCCTGTCGTGCATTACCGGTGGTTGAGGGAGCGCACATGTGATGGTATGGTGTAGAGCTAGGGGACTGGAATGAGATGGCGCTTATTTGTGGCGTAGCCTCCCAGACGTCCCTTGCCTTCCCAGCCCCCACCTTTGCACAGTCAATGCTGACTTGTGCCATCCGCTGCACGCCAAAAACCCCGAGTCCGCAGCATAGCATTAGTACGAGCAGTGGTGCCAGCCAGGTGCTTGGATAGGACCGTGCAATTCGACCCAGCGTCTGCGGCGCATAGGGGCCAGCGCAGGGGGGAAAACCAAGGGCACGTGCACTTCTATAAGGTGTGCAGCATAGGAGGCCGTGTTGCTGGCTAGAGGCAACGATGAGATGGCAGGATACAAGCGCATCGGGGCTCGGGGCGTCTGTGCGTCTGTGGGCCGTGGCGCTACTGCAACCCTCCCCCCCTGCCGGACGGCGAAGTCAGACGAAGGGCGAAGTTTGGTACTCGTGAGAAGTCAGGCGCGAAAGCTCTGTCGTCCATGCACAGACGCCGCGCAGGTAGCCTTGATCGTCCCAAGCCGCTTGCGCCTCCACACGCCCCGCTTCACGCTCCGACTCATGGACCGAAGGCCATTTTGACACTACCAAAACGAAGTCGCAATAATCTAACCGGCGTGGCTTAGAAGTTTGGAGGTTTGGTAGTATTCTCTGCTTACCTGCAGCTCAAGCGTGAGTGCGCTTGCGCTCCGCTTCGCGGGCCCTCCACGCTCCTCCTCGTAAGTGCCGGCCTCATCGGCCGACATTGCCTTGATTCCAGTACTTTTCCAGTACTGTTCACCTCTGCCTTAATATGAAAGAGGCTGGTCGCTGGAGCATTGAGAAGCCAACTGCCGAGCCAGGCAAAGGCTTAGCCATTTGCCAGTGATTAATGGCTAGCAGGGATAAACTAAGTCAGTATCAGGTGCCTCCGGCAAGAGAAACACATGACGCAAACCGCGGGGCCTCGCTCTGAAAGCGCAACGAAGAGCGCTCTTGCTGCGAACACAAAAATTACTATCCCTATATATTGCTGGCGCGTCCTGATAGCCTCGGAAGCGACTGTAAAATGTCAAGAAACCAAACCGGCGCGATTATTCACCGGGCGGAACGGCCCTGGCAAGGCAGGGTTAAGCCAGGCATTATATTAGAAACTTGGGCCAACTTGAGACCTAGTATGTGGAGCCTTGCTCGGCGCCAGTCCGGCTGCGCAAGGCGCGCATTGAAATCGAAACCCGGCCGGTTAGGCGTGGTCCGAACCCCGTGCGCGAAGTTTGGTCTCGACGGAGAAGTTTTCCTACCAATGACAATGGTTTTCTCTTCATTCATTTTGTCTAGCAAAACATGTAACCTTTACGATTGGCCCGTGGCGCTAATTGCTCCGTGGCGACCCAGCCACCCAACGCATCAGGAGACGTCAACAACCCATCGGCTCAACACACATGCAAGTACAGCCGTATACTGCGTCCTGCAGCCTATCATCAATTGATGAATGTCAGAGCTGTCCTGCCTGCATCCATCTACTAGAATCCCCTACGCCCCGCAACCCAATGTCCTGCAAATGACCATTCACACGGCGGCATGTCCAGGGAGTCCCCACGGGGAGTCCCCCGGGCTAGCACCTGCCCCAACACAGCCGCACCCATGGACCCCTCCGCAGCCTTCCTCGGCCAACACCAGAGCTATTTCAAATCTGCATACGGCCCTACCAGCAGAGCAACTTCCACGCTGCACATGGCCCTACCAGCTGCCGGCTTTTGGGTGGGCAACCGTGGCTTGCGCCAACTTAGCGTCCCGATGCGCAAACAATGTGGTGGGCGTGTGTTCAACAAAGCCGACCCCCCAAAGGTACAGCCACTATAAAGTCAACAGCTCAACAAACAGGCCAGCACTTGCCAACCGGACAACGGCCAAACCTACACCTCAACCCTTGCCTGCCTTCTCCTGAAGGTGCAATGTCACACCAAAGTCGCAAACGCACTTGCTAGCACCACCCCAAAATCAAGCCATCCACATCGCTGCCACTGCCCCCGTCACCGCGGCACCGAGCGCAAACCCGCCACCTGCTGCCACCGCGAGAAGGCGCAACTGCACCCTATGCGCCGCCACCGCTGCCATCGCCGCACCACCGCCATCAACGCCACCACGCCCAGCCTGCCCCACTCCGTCGGGACTTGCGCCCAACATCTGCACCACACAACGCACCCAGCCCGTACCACCTGCTACTGCACACACGCGCGCCTGCAGCTCGGCCATCGCCCGAAGCACGGGGCTGCACCCGAGGCAATCGCCACCCGCCGAACCCCGCTCCTCCCGCGACCGCGACCCGTCCCAGGGCCGTGGATGCGGCTGCTTCCCTCCTGCTCCTGCTACTGCTCCGGGAAGCACGCGACCATCAGGGGCATGCCTGCTGTGGCCCGTGCGCCCGCTCGCCCGCTCCCACTCCTCCTGGGCCCGGCCCTCGCCCTGCTCGTCCTCCTGTTGCAGCCGCAGCTCCCGCACGCAGTCCGCCAGCAGGCGCGGCGCGCCCAGCCGCCGCAACTCCCGCCGCACCACCGCCTGAAGCGCCAGCGGCGGCTCAGATCCGTCCTGCAGAGCCACGGAGCGCGTTACATCGGAACAAGTACTAGTGTCAGGGGCAGAGGGGCGTCATAAGTAGGTTTACCTTGACAACGCGGGCATACTGTTTCGACGCCACCACCGCCACAGTGGCAATGCGAGCGAGCAGCCGGCAACTCCTTCTCAACTGATCCCCAATAGCCCCAGTGCTCACCACGTGCTGCTCCGACGGACCCATCAACACATGAATCGCGTCCAGCGCCGCCATCAGCACCGGGCTGACCTCCATCCCCGAGCTGGCGGCGCTACCGCCGTCAGCGCATCCGCTATTCCCAGATCCTTCTCTTCCTCCATTGCAGCCGCCGAAAGCAGCCACGCTGTCGCGCAGCGCCGCCAGCGCCGCCCCCAGTGCGCCGGCCTCTAGCAGCATCTGCCGCACTGCGGCGTGTGCGGCGTCGCCGCCACGGGCCACGTCAGCCAGCAGCCGCAGCGCCGCCGCCTGTACGGCCTCATCGCCCGAGGCGGCGGCGGCGCGGGTGGCGGCGGCCAGCGTGCGGATGACGGCGGCAGACCCACACTCGGCCACGTGGGTCTGCGGGAGTGACAATGATGGTGGATGGCGTTGCATGTGAAAGGGTCTGGCTACACTCCGCAGTAGCTACGTACGTGCGGACTGGAATGTGTGTGAGTGGCGGTTGGGGGCACACGCCAGACAATCCACCCGTCGCTGGGGGGATTTGCAACATCGGAGCCCTTGGAGCTACTCCTGCCTGCCTACACGTGCACCCATCCCCATCAACGCGCCGCACGCACCTGAGTCATGATGTTCCCCACGACCATCCTCTGAAGCGCCGTCAGCGCCGCCGCCATCTGCCCTGACCACCGCCGCCGCTCCGCGTTGCCATTGCCACCGGCGCCCTCGCCACCAGCGTCGGTGGCCCCCTTGCCTGGCTCCTGCGCAGGCAGGAGCAGCGCCAGCAAGGCCTCTGCGCCGCCCATGCGCGCCAGCGCCCATTGGTTGGACTGCTGCCGGCACACCGCTTGCTCCGAATCTGTGGCACCCGTCTCGGCCGGCGGCGACGGCGCCGGTGGGTTCAGCAGGTGGCACAGCAGCACACACGCCGCGCGGCTGGTGTCCTGCGCCGTCGCCCGCTCCTCCGCTACCAGCGCAGCCTCTGCCTCCTTCTCGGCTTCCGCCACTGTTGGCTTCTTGACAATGCCATCCTTGTCGACAAGACTCCGCTCGCCGCCCTTGGTGCACAGCTCCGCCGCCGCCATCTGCGCCTGCACCGCCCGCAGCGCCAGCACGCAGCCCTGGGACGCGCCCGCCGCGCCAAGCGCCTCCCGCACCCGCACGTGCTCCAGTGCCAGGCGGCCCAGGCAGCCCAACACGTCCAGCACCACACGCCGCCACTCCACCACCGCAGCACGGGCCTCGCGCACCGCTGCTGTCGCCGCCTGGGTGGTTGCCGCGGCGGCAGCAGCTGCGGCGGTGCTGGTTGTGGTGGTGGTGGCTGTGGCGGCGGGGATGGAGGGCGGCGGGGGCGGCGGCAGCTGGGGCGTGTCGTCCAGGAGCTGGCTGAGGGCGCGCAGCAGCACCTCGCCCTGTGTGCGGTGTGGCAGCCGTTGGAGGTACCGTAGGGGTGGCGGCAGGAGGGGCGGTTGGCAGGGGTTCCACGGCAGCGGCAGTGCAGGGACTTAAGACCAATAGACCTGAACATGTCGCTGTCTATCAAAGCAAGCACACCAAAGTAAGCTTAAGTGGATACGCGACGCACATAGACACACATACAGACCCGGACACACCTGCTGCAGGTGCAGGCGGATGGCGGGCACGGGCAGTGCTGCGTCCGCCAGCATCTCCGACCACGCCCCTGGCTCGCTGCCCGTGCCCGCCCCCTCCCGGCGCCGGCTGGGGCTGGGGCCGTAGCCACTGCCGCGGCTGCCCATGCGCGTGCGCAGCCTGCTGGTGGCGCCACCAGCCGCACGCAGCGCGGGTGATGCGGCAGGCCCGGGGTCAGAGCCGCCGCGTGCACCGCGCACGGGCGTCGAGGCGGCGCTTGCGCGTGCGGCGGCGTGCGCCGCGACGGCGGCAGCCGCAGCCGGGGCTTCAAAGGGAGATGACTCACATTGACCGTCGGGCTGGGCACGGGCGGGGGCGTGGGAGCGTGGGGCGGCTGTAGCGGTGGTCGCGTTGGACCGCTTGCTTTCCAGGCGGCGGGCCGGATGGTTGATGACGACCGCCTCAAAAGCAGGGCACCTGTGGGCAAGAGTTGAGGGCGTGAGGCCACAGGTACAGGGTGTGAGTGTGATGTGAGCTGTGTGACCACCAGACATGCCAAGCCGCCGAGCCCGCTTGCAATCAACAGAGGCAATATAGCGGGGGCTACGCATACACACGTAAGCTTCCATGCACGGGGACCCGCTGCTGTTGCGCTGCGTATCCACGCGGACCCCACAGCGGACACAAAACGAGGGTAGGGGTCTAAGGCGGCAGCGACTCCTACCGGTTGGGGCAGCCCACGCGCGATCCGCCCAGCACTGCCGACCCCAGGTGCCCTGCCAGACACTCGGCGCAGAAGGAGTGGCCGCACGGCGTCAGCGCCACCGCAGCCCGCAAGCCGCCAGCACACAGGCCGCACACCAGCTGCGAGCTACCTGGGGACCCAGCCAGCCTGTGCATGTGCGCGCACGCGGTGTGCGTATTGTATGTTAGCAAAGCAACACTGGTAGCCCGAGTCAAACTGCAGGAAAATACACGCACACGGACGCGCACACCATAGCCATGTACACGCCGCTCACCTGCCGGTGGCGGGCCCCTCCGCCCCTGGGACGCCGTCCTCCTGCCGCACGTCCACCTTGAGGGGGCTCAGGCTCGAGCGCGACAGCGCAGGCGCAACTGCCAGCTGCACCACGCCGCGGGCACCGGCGGCGGCAGCGGGGGATTGGTCCACCGGCACAACCGCCGCCGCCCAGAACTCGCTGCTACAGCCGCTGCCGCTCGTGCTGGGCCGACAGCTGCTGCTGCTGCCACGCGAAACACCTGACACACGGCGCTGCTGCTGCTGCTGCTGCTGCTGTGCCGCCGCCTGCGCCTGTGGCCCCCAACCTGCGTGGCCCATACCGACACTGAGACCGCCATCGCCCTCGGCGTTGTCGCAGCCGCGGCCGGTGCTCATCGCCCTGGCCACGTCCACCTCTGACGGCGGCGGCGCCTCCAGTGTGCTGGCCGCGCCGCCGCTGACCCGACGGCTGTGCAGCTGCAGCACCTGTCGGTCCTGGTGCTGCTGGTAGTGGTAGTGGGCAGCAGGCGGGTAGCACTGCTCGCCGGGCCAGCCGGCGCTGCCGTACGCATAAGCATACCCCTCGCGGCTGCTGGCCTGCGCACTCCAGCCGCCGCCGCTGCTGTTGCCGCAGCTGCCGCTGCCGGCGTCGTGCAGCGGCAGTGTGTCGGACTCGGCGGTGGGAGGGCGGCCTGAGGGCGAGGGCTGGAGGGGCAGGCCCTGTGAGCTGCTGCCGCTCCTGGCGGCCGTGACTGAGGCCGCCGCTGCAGCAGCCGTCCGGCTGTGTCCCTGGGCCTGGTCGTGCAGCAGCAGGCAGTCCCCGCCGCCCCGGGAGAGCTGGCGGTGGTGGCCGTGGTGGTGGTGGTCGCAGCCTTGGTCCTCGTGGAATACCTGGGAGTGGCTTTGGCTGAACGAAGCGCGCGGCGTGTGCTTCCGCGGCGTGGCACAGGTGGACGTGATGGGCTTGTGCGGCGGGCTTTGCTTGCGCGGGGTGGCGCAGGTAGAGTTGATGGGCTTGTGCGGCGGGCTGTGGTCCAGGTCACAGCCGCTGTCCGTGGCTGCTGCCAGCGGAGCACGCCGGCCTGCGCGCGGCGAGCCCACTGTCGCGCTTGTGCTCAAGGCGCGGCCAAGCGCCAAGCGCGACGCTGCGCCACCGGCAGCCGCGTTGCCCACGCAGCTACGCGCGCAGCTGCCGCTGCTGCCGACGGGGCTGCGGCCACCGTCGCCTCCGGCGCCAGAGCTGCGGGCCTCATCAAAAGAAGCTGCGGCGGCGCCTCCGGTGCTGCCACAGACACTGCCATGGCCACTCCGTGGCGTCAGGGCCTCATCACCGCCGCCGCCGGCACGCGTCAGCATCCCCTCCGGTGACTGGTAGCCGCGGAAGCTGGGCGCAGCCGCATTGAAGCGGCGGTTGCCGAGAGTGCCGTCGCCGCCAAAGCCGATGGCTGTCGGCATCGGAACCGGCGGCAACGCAGGTAGGTCCAGATCCAAACCTAGCTCCAAATTTAGACCCGGCGCCGCGGCTGAGCGCGACTGTGAGCGTGCGCCGCCGCCCGCGGCACCGCCAGCCGCAGCCACAGCTGCAGCCGCCTCCAGTGACGCCAGCTGCGCGCCAATCTCTTCACCCGCCTCCGCCACCGCCGCCTCCGCCGCCGCCGCCAGGGAGCCCAGGCGCGAGTCCAGGTATCGCACCAGCGAGGACGGCGTGTACGGCAGCGAGGGACAGGCGGCAGCGGCCTGCGCGCGGGGCCATGCCGGTGGCGGCGCGGCGGACCGCAACGCCGAGCCCTCCGACTCGGAGCGAGCCACATATACAGGCAATGTCACCACTCCAGGCGCCAGCGGGCGCGCCGGTTCCGCCACGGCGCCCCCGCCACTGAGATCATGCTGTAGCCAGCTGCGGCTGCTTCTTGCCCCAGAGCAAGGCGACGGCGCCGCAGCGTCGTGCGGCTCAGCGCCCTCCAGCCGCAGTCGGCGGCAGGCGGGGGAGGCGGCGCCGCGCGGCCGGGTGGCGCGCGCCGGTGACGGCCACGACGGCGCCGCCTGGGTAGCCGCTGCAGCTACTGCCGCAGCCGCTGGCACCGGCACCGGGCTGGCGGCGGCCGGGGAGGCAGCGGCAAGAGCCGCGAGTGCCGCCAGGCGATACGAGTCTGCGTGACGGAAGGGTGAGGCGCCGGCGCCAGCATGGCTACTGCTGGTGACGGCGGGGCTGCGCGGCGAGGGCGTGTCGAGGCACTCGCCGTAGCGCGTGAGGCGGCGGTTGGGGTGGCGGCCTGCGGCCAGGCGCTGCGGGCGGCCGCTACTGGGGGTGCTGCTGGAGCCCCCGTCCTCTCCAGCGCCATGTGCCCCAGCCCACCTGGGTGAGGGCATGGACGCGTCACTCAGCCCCGTGCCGCTGCCGCTGCTCTCACCACCGCCGCCAGTGCCGCTGCAGCGGCACTGTAGCTGGCGGCTGGCCGTGGGCAGGCTGCTAGCGGCGCCACCAGTGGCGGCGCCGCCACCGTACAGCTGTGCTGCTGCGGCTGCTACAGCCACCATTGCGGCTTGTGGGGAGTGCTGGAGCGCCGCCTCCACGCCGCCCCGCTGGAGCCACGGCCCCTCCGGGTAGGCGCCGCTGACCTCACTGGCAGCAGCACAGTCCGCGCTGCTGGCCACGCTTCTGCTACTGCATCCGTGCGAGCCGGCGCTTACGCTGCGCTGCGGGCCTGGTGCAGCAGCCCTTACGGAAGACGCTGACACACGGAGAGTTGGAGGAGCTCCTGCCGCCGCCGCCGCCACCAGAAATGCATCAGAGGCATTACCAAAGTGCTGCTGCTGCTGAAGCTGTAGCTGCTGTTGCCTGTGCAGGGTCTGTGCCTGCGGGCCGTCGTTCGCGGAGACCGTGCGGCGGAGGAAGCGCGGGCTGCCCCCGCTGCCGCCGTCAGCTGCGGCGGTGTGCAGCCTAGCCTCAAGGTTGACAGAGGCGGCGGCGGCAGTAGGGACGGAGGCTGCGGGCTCGAGCGCGATGGCCGGCACTGAAGGGCTGCAGCAGGGGTCGCGGTTGGCACCGGGCGGGCTGCTGGCGGCGGCGGGCGCGGAGAGTGTGGGACGGGACAGGGAGGAGAAGGAGAACTCCTGTGGGCCAAAAAGCGTGCACGAGGTAGCGCAGGAGCATTTGGGCACTTGTTGGTTACTCCTGCATGGGAGCGGACGAAGGTTTCGTCCGAACTGGCATGGCATGTATGGCAGCAGCGCAGGTCAAAGGCGCAAAACCTCCACACCGACGCCTGCCAGCACCCCTTTGTCCCTACCTTGCAAGTGATCTCGCTGGGAGTGTCGCTCTCACTCGCAGTGGCCTCGGCGGCGGCCGCCAGCGCGGCCACCGCTGCGGAGCACAGCCGACGCAGCGGCACGGCGGTCGCCGTCCCCCCTACTCCAGCCCCAGCCACGCCAGAACCTGCACCACTGGCACCCTGGCCAAACTCCGATGCAGCATCAGGCAACGACCCAGCGCCGCCGCGGCCTCCAGGCCCAAAGCGCGGCGAGCTTGGCAACGGAGCCAGCAGCTCGCAGTTGTTTCCGCCCTCATGCCCTTGCATGTCCATGCCATACGCCAGCTCATCCACAGCACCAGCACCAGCGGTACCAACATCACCGCCGCGGCAGCTAGCAGCACCAGCGCCGCCTGCAGCCCATGCAGCGGCGAAGCCGGTTGAGCCCACGCCACCGCTGTTCTCGTACCCAGGCAGCGGCGAGTTGGGGCGGCTGACGCGCAGCAGGCGGGACTGCGGCCGCGACGCCGAGCTGCGGCTGGACCTTGGGCCGCCGCCCACGATGACTGCGGCGGCGGCGGGGGCGGAACGAGGAGAGCCGGAGCCGGAGCCGCAGGCTGGCAGGGGCGCAGACGGCGGCGCCGGTGTCAGCATGGGGGCATCGGACACGGACCCAAACGCGTCCAGCGTGGGGGCTGAAATCCTCGGAACCAGGGCTGTGTGGGTGCCGCTGCCGCCGCTGCCGCCACCGCTGTTCTCTTCCTCCAGGCCAAAGCTGCCAGAGCCGTAGGACAGAGCGCGCGGACGGCGATGGGCCTGGGCCAGGGCTTCGGCCTGGGTCGGATCTGCAAACGCAGATGACGCCGAAGGTGCCGATGACAAGGGCGGCGGCGGCAACACCGGCAGCGGCGGTCCAAAGCCGCTGCCAGTGCTGAAGCGCTGGCGCCGCGGGCTGTTGAGCACAGCCTCCGCGCCGCCGGTCAGTAGGTAGCGGCTGTGCAGGCTGGGCTGACTAAGCGGGCTGTGCAAGCTGTGCCGGCTGCTGCTGCTCGTGCTCGTGGCGGCGCTGGTAGCGGGGGCACTGCCTCCGCTGCCGGCCAGGCCATGGACGGGCCAGCCGGCGTAGGCAGGTGTGGAGTCGGACACTGACGACAGCGAGGGCACCGCCGCAGCCGACATGTAGCCGCCGGCTTGGGCGGACGAGTGCTGCTGCAGCCGCAGCTCGTGAAACTGGTGGTTGCCGACCAAATCGACGGGGAGCAGTTGGGGGAGCGAGCGGCTCAGCGAAATGCCGCCGCGAGCCGCAGACACCGCCGAGTCCGCCGGCGCGGCCACGCCCGCTGCGGCGAAGGCAAGCAGGTGAGCTCCCAGGTGCGCTGTCCGGGAGCGGCGGTGCCGCTGGTGCCGCT
Organism: Chlamydomonas reinhardtii; assembly: GCF_000002595.2. Classification (NCBI taxonomy): domain Eukaryota; kingdom Viridiplantae; phylum Chlorophyta; class Chlorophyceae; order Chlamydomonadales; family Chlamydomonadaceae; genus Chlamydomonas; species Chlamydomonas reinhardtii. The sequence continues at coordinate 6,900,420 of NC_057005.1, read as the reverse complement.
GGTGGTGGCCGTCAGCCGCGGCCATGCCGCTGCCGGTGCTGCGGCGGCTGGGGCGGCTGGCGCGGGCGGCGGCGCCAGTGACGGGCGCACGCAGGGGCGTCGAGCGGGGGCTGCGCGGCGGCGAGGCGGGCGGCGCCGTGCCGGGCGCTAGCTCCAGCGCGGTGAGGTGGTCGGCGTACAGCGGGTTGGGGTGCAGCGCCGCCAGGACCTGTGGGGCCAGTGGGGACAGGTGGCGGTTGGCAGTTGAGAGCTGGCTGGTGGTGTTGCTAGCAAGCTCGCCGGACGGCAGGGATCAGCGAGGCTGCGAGGCCGCGCAACAGGCTGCCGGTGTGCCGACAAGCCTGCATGACAAACCCTTTCTCCCCATGTAGGGCTCCGGCACGATTGCCGTGCACAGCACACACCATCGCACTCACCTGCGCAACGGTGTGATTGTGCACGCGCGAGCGGGGAGTGGCAGTGGGGCTGTGCGGCTCCGGCCAGTGGTCGTCGTGCCGGTCCCAGGAGGCACCGCCGACCGGGACGCTGTGGCGCCGCCCGCCGCCGCCTTCCAGGGGGAAGCCATGTGCCGACTCGCCCACCACCGAGGTGGGACTGCTGTCAGGCGACAGCGAGCGAGGCACACCACTGCCCGTGGACTGCCTGCGTCGCGAAGGGATGGGTGTATGCGGTCTGGGTGACCTTACAGACGCAGCGCAGGACCGGCGAATCGATTGCAGACACCGTTTGTTGCTGTCTAACACGCTTGCCAGTTGTTAAACCTGCCAACGGAACCTGTAACCGTACAAGATGCAAGTACCCCACCCACCGTGTGATACGGCGGCGGTCGGGCGACTGCGGCAGCGAGGCCGGCGGCAGCGACGGCTGGGGGCTGGTCACCTCGCGCGGCCCAGCTCCCGACGGCCACTGCTCCACGCCGCCCTCAGAGAAGCCCGTGCCGCTCAGCCGGTGCGGCGCCGCCGCCGCCAGCGGGTCCACCAGCCCCAGCGTCTCGGTGCCAGCAGTCGACGTGGCGGCGGCGGCGGGAGACCGGTTGCTGCGGCCGGCGCGGTGGCCGCGGCTGTTGCGCGACGTGCCACGGCCGGCCGCCAGCGCAGCAGCAACAGCTGCAGCGCTCAGGGCCGCGTTCAGGTTGCCGCTGGCGCGAGGCAGGCCGACTGGCAGTACCGGATAGGGAGCTGCCCCTGCCGCTGCTCCTGCTGCTCCGCCTGCTCCCAGCGCATCACCGCCGGTGGCGGTTGGTCGCCGGACAGCAGTGTTGCCGCTCTGCGCTGATGAGCCGGCGCCTTCTTGGGCGTTGGCGGCTCGTGTCCAGTTGGGCGGCGGCACGGGGCACTCCTCAAACACGAAGCACAGCTGCGTGAGGGGGTTGACGCACAGCACCAGCGACAGCACGTCGCCGCTGGACAGGACGGCGGGGGCGCCGGGGCGCAGCGGCGAGCCGTTGAGGTAGGTACCGTTGCGGCTGCGGTCCTGCACAGTTTGGCCAGGAGTGGGGTGGAGTGGAGCATTAAAGGGCGGGCTTTTAAGAGTTCGGGAGCAAGGGGTTCAATGGACAACGGAGTGGATTGCGTGGCAGAGAGTGTGTTACGCCGGTGTCAATCTGACATTGGTAGCACCTGCGGACAAGGGCCTCCATGGTGCGACCCACGACAGCCCTACAAGTCCCCCGGCCCTGGCCCCGCCGCACGCACCTCCACAGTCACCAGCGGCGGCCACCGGCTGCTGTTGCAGTGCACTGTGAGCGCGGCGTGCAGGCGGCTCACGCGCTCATCGTCGATAGTAATGAACTGGAGGGGGCACTGCTGCATGCCCGCAACGGCATGTGCCGCGCCCGGGGGAGGCGCCGTGCCGCGACCTAACGCGACGTGGTCGTGGACTAACGCCACGGGTGGCGCGGCGAGCCCGCCTGCGTTGCGCAAACAACTTTGTATGGCTCTGCAAGCTCTAAATGAGAAAGGGAAAACAAGGTCCCCAAGAGTTTGAATAAAAAGCGCCTCAGTCGTTTCGCTTGCACTTGCAGTCGAGGAGGTCCTACCCACGCTTCGAACTTTGAGGTGCCCTACCATCGCGCTGCCGCAGCAGAAAACCCCATGGATGCAGCTGGCCTTGACGCCGCCGCATTTTCGTCTACGCTGGTGAAGCGACCCGGCCAAGACAACGATCCCCGTCGCGCGCTCAAAGTTTGCGTGGGGCTAACGCGGACTCAAGAGTCAGCTGCCTTATAGGTACATCATAGGTATTGCCTTGTGAAGGTCAGTCTCCCATGGGACCAGGAAAAAGACAAGTTGTCAAGCCTCTGTCACGCAAGCGAGACGACGCGAGAGGTGGAGGGTTGCGCCGGTCGTGCAATAAGACGTTGCTCAGGTAGTAAGGCGTTCAATAAGAAGGAGACAACTTCAGCAGAAGCAGGTGGGACATGACCCAGACGGATTCAAACTTCTTGTTGGATCCTTCGAAAGAAGAACGGCCATGTTCCCTTCATCCCTTGCCCTTCTGCGTACCCCAGATATACTACAGAGGCACACGGCCTCACGCACACGGCCTTGCTGGATGGCTTTTGTTCCAGCCTTTCTGCGTCGAGGTCTTCGCACCGACAGGGCATGGGCTGACACTGGACGTGGGCCGTTGAATACCCTGCCCAACTCTCGCTCCTCGCTTCGTTCATCCCGATGCAGCAGGTTGTAGGGTTGCCTTTTGGGGTGCTGACACTGACCAAGTAGCGCCTGGAGGGAAGCCGCCATGTCACCGTGCATGCCGTTCACCTGTCTGCATGTCTGTATGCTCCAGCCTACCCGACTGAGCCGGGACGGGCCTGGGCGCTCCACTGGCGCTTTAAGCGCGGGCGAGGCCGTGCGCAAGGCGCAAGGGGCGAGCGTGGGGCCATGGGCGCGGGCACCAGCGTTAGCTGTCGGCATAGACGGCCGCCTCCGCTGTAAGAGACTCGTCTGAGCTGAGCTGACGGAGCGAGGGCCGGACAGGGCTGGTGGAGTCGGGAAGAACAGCCAAGGGCACTTACACTGCAGACAGCTCAAAACCGCAAGCGAGCGCAAGGCGCACCCAGCGCACGCCGCAGCACAGCCACCGCCAAACCAACGCGCGCGCGCGAGTGCAGCGCGAACCGAAAAGCAGTGAACACCGGAACCGGAACGTCGGCGGCCAACAAACAACAACGCACGATGTCCCCCATCAGACGAGCCGACGCCGCATGCAGGGCGGCGGGCGGCGCACGGCGGGCAACCCCCGCACGGCGCAGACACGCACACGGCACGCACACGACTTCCCGGGGCCTCGGCCAGGGTTCCCGCAACAAGAAAGCAACCTGAAAGCAACTCCTAACGCCGCAGGGAAAAAACCTGGAATCCTGACGCAACCGAAAACACCCGGGCAGCCTGGAGCGCTGCTAAAGTCCCCATCCCAATAACAAACAAAAAGAAACGCGGCGCAGCAGTGGTGGCAACCCACCAGACCCTGCCCCCTACGCCGGAGCCCCAACGGACACGCAACTGCAAAACTAGAGCCACAGAAACCGCCGCGCCGCCGGCTCCCCAGCTCCGTGAGAGCGAAGCCACCAGGTGGGGGCGGCGCGAGGAGCGCCGCCGCCACACGCGACTCGCGCAAGTGAGGGCCGCGGCTCCAGAGGCCAAGGACACCTGGGGCGGGGGCGAGCCGGGAGGCTCAAAGGGAGACCAAATGCTTTTGCCGTCTTGTACGGCCTCCATGCTAACTCCGTTTGGCCTTAATCTCGCTCCGCTACACTTCGCTCCGTTACACTCAAATCAGGCTAACCGGTAAAAGTCGTTAGGCCGTAAGGCCGGGCATTGTCATCCCTCAGGCGCATCCCGCAGTCCAGTTGAGCCTAACACGCGCACAGTGCTGCACAGTGCGTACCTTTACCTTCGTAGCTTTTGGCACGAGTAGCAGTTTGCACACACATACCGTGGGGAGGGTCGCGAGGGCGACTGGGCGAGGCCGGCGGGGGACGATGGGGCTGGTTTTCGAGGGTTTTTGGGGGATGGAGCTCCCAACACCCCATCAAACGGCACATTTTGGGCCCAGGGGCGCCGTATGATTATTGCCGCCCCCAGGAAGATACGAGCCCTGGCCACTAGGATGCCCGGTTCCGGTTCACAGAGATTCAGTCCCGAGAGCCCCGGGCCCACCCTCTAGCCTAGCTACACTGCCGCCCTTATCCGCGTCCTTTATGGCTTGACCCCTCCGCGGCCCCAAGTCTCAGAATCTCTAACGAGAGCTAGGAGAACGCGCCGTATCGCAATTACATGCACGTTCATTCATTGACACTGAGTCAGGTGGCTTGGCAGCGTGGGCAATGCCCCGCTGCGGCTACCGCTACTACCGCTGCCCCATTGTGTCTCAAGTGCGTGTGCTGCAGCAAAGTACATGGGGGCGTGTGCTACCGTTCAGCCGTCCAGCCGCCCACTGCCTTCTCGCGTATCCGTCTCACATGCCATGGGGGTGTGTGCGAATGCGCCTGCGAGTGTCCACTACATCATGCCCCCTCGTCCAGTCTGCGTCTTCCCTGCTTACTTACGACCCCACCCCCCCTCGTCTGTGTGTCCGTACGCCGCCCAATGAGCAGAGAGTGCAGCTGATGCCGGCGGAGGGGCAGCAGCACACCATGGTTGAGATGGTGACGGGGCTGAACGGCCGCCCCTTCTAGATATGTAGCAGCCGCGGCGACAACATGATAGGCGGCCGTTCAGCCCCGTCACCATCCCAACCATGGTGTGCTGCTGCACCTCCGCCGGCACCAGCTGCACGCTCTGCTCATTGGGCGGCGGCAGCCCGCCCCGCCGCCCCAGCGCAACGCGGCCCTCCAGCAGCAGCTGTGGCGGCTGGCCTCCGAAGGCGCCAGCAGCCACCGCGACGTCGAAGACGTGCGCCAGGAGGGTCCCAGCGCACTGCAGCTGCTTTCTCGCCATCGGCAGGTCTACAGACGGCGAGGGACGTTGGGTGGGTGGGAGGCTGTGAGCGTTGCGGAAAGGTTATCTTTCTTAGAAATCCAGCAATTGTACATTAAAGAGTTGAAGCAAGCAGCAGCGTTACATAAACACTTGTTTAATTACACGCGCGCGCGACCCATCCGCCCGCGTCCTCACCCCCAGTCCCCCAGTCCCTCATCCCTCCACACCCTGCAAATGAACTCACTTCCTCTGCTGGACATGGCCCCCAGCATCACCACCCGCAGCGTGGCGTTCTTCAGCTGCACGGTCAGGCCGTCCAGCTCCAGCTGTGTTGCAGGCGCAGAGATGGCCTCAATGCTGCCGCCACCACCACTGCCACCACCAGCGTTGCAGACACGGTTTCGCTCAGCTCCCCAAGGCTGCGGAGCACCTGTCTGTGCCGCTCCTGCGCTTGCTTCTCCCGCTCCTGCTCCCGCTCCTGCGCCTGCTTCTCCCGCTCCTGCTCCCGCTCCTGCGCCTGCCACTCCCGCTCGTCCATCTTGTCAATCAGCGGCGCCAAGGCCTGCGCCATGGCCTGCGCCATGGCCTGCACCAGCCCGGTGATGTCAGCCTGCGCAGAAGCCGGCTGCACGCCCCCTGCTGTCCGCGTGTCCTGCAACACATTATCACACACCAGCCATGCATAGAGGCTGGCATCAAACGACCGGACGCTTTCACACGCGCGCGAGCGGCAGTGCAGTTGGTGAAGTATGTAGATGGGCAGCTTGCCCTAGCTACCTATTCGGAGGCCACCTGATTGTATGTATGGCGCATGCTGCACTGGGGTTCACGGCATAGACGAGGTTCACGTTAACAAGCTGCTGGTCTGCCCCCTGTGAACGCCTTCCACCACCGGTTCAACTGCAACCCCAGTATGGCCGCTCTGCTGCTGCTGTTGCTGCAGCTGTACCCCCCCGTACGAGTTCCCGGCGTGCTGTTCCTGACGTCATCCACGGCGTTTTATTTCGTTAACATACACGTGTGGCGGCTTAGCCGTATACCCGTTTCCCCTCCCCTCCCTCCATCACTCGCTCGCGTTACCCTACCTTCCCCCTCCCAGACCATTCGTCATACATTTTAACCCCCTGCATGCCACTTACGCCCGTGCCAGCCCCATCATCCCCCCTTACGTATGCCCGCTCTTCTTTGCGAGCGTCTGTGATGGCAATGGAGTGGGGAGCCGTCCGCGGCCCGCACACTGCCAACGCCCTTCCTTCCCTACCTGCCCACACGTTCGTTTTGAGTCCCCCGCCCGCCATGCCCCCTTACTTCCTACCGCCATCCTGCCCCCAACCGCGCCCATCCCGCCCCCATCCGCCTCGCCCCTTGCTGATAGTCGCCCTGGCCATCCGTTCCCTCTCTCTCTTCGCCACCCATGCTCCTCGTTCTTCCATCTCTTGCCTTTTCCTCAACGTCAACGGCCTCCCGTCCGCCGCTCAATGTCCTGCCTATCTACAGTGCCCGCCTACATGTCACGCCGCAATTCCTAGACCGGACCTCGCTCTGGCGCTCGCTGTGATCCTGGCGCTCGTGGATGCCTGGCGCCCGGGATTCCGTGCTAATGCATAGGTAAGCATACGAGTGAGTGGGTTGCCGCATAGTAAATTCTGTGACGTGTGCCGAGCCTGGGTGGCGATATGCGGAGCTGGTGCCCCGCTGGACCTGCCCTCCGCCAGGTACCGCCCACCACCACCACATGACCGGGATGAAGGTCATTACTAGCGCGCTCGCCTCGCATTTCCGTGGCTGGGTGGGGTTTCTGCTGATGATGGGACTTACTCGTTGGGCTCGGGAATACAATCCCCCCTACACACATCTCCGCATTCCATGCGCACGCGCACACGCACGCACACACGTGCGCGGGCAAATGCACATGCGCACACATGCAAACACGCGCGCTCGCACACGCACACGCGCGCACACACGCACACACGCGAGCGCACACGCACACACGCGCACGCAATACACACATGCACACACGCGCGCGCACACGCGCGCACTCATACGCGCACACACACGCGTGCACACTCACACGCGCGCGCACATTCACACAGGCACACGCACGCGCACGCGCACGCACACATACAGTCATCTTCAAAGAACCACTGAATCCAATATCTCCCCAAACACACACCTGCTGACCACGGATGGCCTGCGCCGCCTGCGCTGCTGGCGCGGCCTCCGGTGCAGTGGCGGCCTGTGCCGCCTGCGCTGCTGGCGTCGCCTCCGGTGCAGTGGCGGCCTGTGCCGCCTGCGCTGCTGGCGCGGCCACCGGCGCAATCGCAGCCTGTGACGCCTGCGCTGCTGGCGTCGCCGCCGGCGCAGTGGCGGACTGTGCCGCCTGCGCTGCTGGCGTCGCCTCCGGTGCAGTGGCGGACTGTGCCGCCTGCGCTGCTGGCGCCGCCACCGGCGCAATCGCAGCCTGTGCCGCCTGCGCTGCTGTTGGCGTCGCCTCCGGTGCAGTGGCGGCCTGTGCTGCCTGTGCTGCTGGCGTCGCCTCCGGTGCAGTGGCGGACTGTGCCACCTGCGCTGTTGGCGTCGCCTCCGGTGCAGTGGCGGACTGTGCCGCCTGCGCTGCTGGCGCCGCCTCCGGTGCAGTGGCGGCCTGTGCCGCCTGCGCTGCTGGCGTCGCCTCCGGTGCAGTGGCGGCCTGTGCCGCCTGCGCTGCTGGCGCCGCCACAGGCGCAATCGCAGCCTGTGACGCCTGCGCTGCTGGCGTCGCCGCCGGCGCAGTGGCGGACTGTGCCGCCTGCGCTGCTGGCGTCGCCTCCGGTGCAGTGGCGGACTGTGCCGCCTGCGCCGTTGGCGTCGCCTCCGGTGCAGTGGCGGCCTGTGCCGCCTGCGCTGCTGGCGCGGCCTCCGGTGCAGTGGCGGCCTGTGCCGCCTGCGCTGCTGGCGTCGCCTCCGGTGCAGTGGCGGCCTGTGCCGCCTGCGCTGCTGGCGCGGCCACCGGCGCAATCGCAGCCTGTGACGCCTGCGCTGCTGGCGTCGCCGCCGGCGCAGTGGCGGACTGTGCCGCCTGCGCTGCTGGCGTCGCCTCCGGTGCAGTGGCGGACTGTGCCGCCTGCGCTGCTGGCGCCGCCACCGGTGCAGTGGCGGACTGTGCCACCTGCGCTGTTGGCGTCGCCTCCGGCGCAGTGGCGGACGGTGCCGCCTGCGCTGCTGGCGTCGCCTCCGGCGCAGTGGCGGACTGTGCCGCCTGCGCTGCTGGCGTCGCCTCCGCCGCAGTTGCCGCCTGCGCTGGTGGAGCCGCCGCGGCCGAAGTGGCAGCCTCGCGCTCTTGGTCGGCGGCAGCGGCGTTCGTTTGGGAGGCGGCGTCACCAGCAGCACGCCGATCATCCGCAGCTGCGCCGCCACCGCTACCATCACCACCAGGTCGGAATGGCGCAGCCCGGCACGTGCTTTGATGGCCTGCTGGCGGAGCTAAAGCAAACATAGATCAGCAGAGCAGCGGGGTAGGTTGTCGCATTGCGGCGTGTGCGCGTGGATGGCGTAAGTAACGGCATCGTGGTACGCGCCCTTTGCTATGTTAGATAGATCAGGATGTCCTCGTCTCGATATAAATAAGGACATCTAAGGAAGAGGCGACTGCAGGAAAGGAGACGCGGGGGATGTCAATGTGTCAAAGGTATGTGTCAGGGGCCTGAAGGCCGGTGCGTTTGTGCAGGAGGTGTGTCGGTGTGGGCTTTTGGATCACTCAGCTTTTGCGTTGGCGTCTATCTATCTTTATTTGGTCTCTCTTGCTTGCTGATGCTGAGCAAGCATAGGCAGACCTCCAGACCAGCGCGTTCTTGTGTCTCCCGCCCACCCACCCCGCTTGGTGTATTTTCGAAGGTTGGTGTGTTGCCGGCTTGCATGGAGATCCTACCTGCAGCAGACGGTGGAGCTGCAGGGCAGACATGGCCGCAACCCTAGGCGCTAGGGCTGCGGCGTGGCCCCAGCGTGCAAGGACGGCGGAGTTATAACAGAGGGCCATGCATCCCCACCGCATATTTGCCTGATCCCGGGCCAGCAGCAGTTAGTGGCGGCACGTGGACGCGCGAATAATGTAGGTGCTTTGCGTTTTGAGGGACTTTCGCGGGTACCAGGCCCCAGCCTCGCGCCTTGAGCAACCGTGAGCAAGAAAACCGATCTTTAAATCTTGCATATAATCAATCGCAAAGCATGCAGCAGTGAGCAAATGATCATCATGTGAGGCTGAAGCTTTCACGCACGCACGCACGCACGCACGCACGCAAGGACGTGCGGACGGACAGGGGTGAGTGATCCTGGAGGGCTTTGGCCCCCGGGAGTCGCTCCGCTCCAGGGGCTCAGCTCAAACCATTAGATAGAGCTTTTTAATCAATGTCTTGAAGGCCCATTGTGGCCATCAGTTTGTCTGGTAAGCAAGCGCTCAAGCTTCATTCCCGCCCTGCAACTACCTCAAGTGATGCCGGCCCGATGTATGCATGTATGGCACGCTAGATTGTTTCGACAACCAACATGGCTAGAGTGGGCTGACACTGCGTGGGGAGCTGTGTAAGCTGTGCAGTTACTGCAGACCTGTTGCATTAGTTGCACGCAACCTCACTCGCTCCAATGGTATGTACGGACGCTATCTCGCCACCTCGTGCGCACAACCCCTGCTGCATGCACACTACGCATGCCACGCACACTAGCGTTCCACACGTTGCTCCCTGGTTCCACTCCCGTTTCCACTCCTCGAATCATGTGAGCGTACTGAGCGTACACGCGGCATACATACCTGGACGTGGTTGGCGGGCGCCTCGCGGTCGAACAGCAGTATGAGGTGCCGCTGCAGCAGCCGCTAGTGCTGCTGTGGGCTGCAGCGGGCGGCCTCGGATGCGAGCAGCAGCTCCATTGCCAGCTACAGGGTTTGTGGGCGGGGCGGGGAAAGCAGTGTGAGCAATAACTTGTGCCGAACTCAAGGCATCAAGGGAGCCGCGAGTGCTTGTAGCGCAGCGCGCAAGAGCAACGGCGGGTGCAGAAGTCAGGGTCCGCATGCTTCGGTGTGGCAGGTGTTCTTTGGGGGACCTACACAGATGAAAAGATCAGCACAGCCAGGCTGCCCGTTCCCCTCGAATTCAAATCAGCATTGAGCGCGAACTAGATGTGGGCTGTGTGGAATGCGTGGGCAGCTTAGGGCCCGATGGCACCATCCTCACACCTGGCGACACACGAAGCGGTGGCAGCGCAGGCCCCACAGGCCCACGCGCGCACATGCCTGCGTTGGGTTTGAAGGAGTCAACGGAGCAGGAGCACTCTTTCCAGAACGAAGCAATCAAGACCCGCAACGGACAGCGCAAGCCGCGACCTCACACCCGCCACCGCCCACTGCTGCGGCCACAAGGCGAGTGCTAGAGCGGCCGCTGGAGGCACTGCTGGGAGCAGCCGCTGGGAGCGGCCGGCGGCCCCAGCAGCTAGCGGCCGGCACGACTCACCTGCCCGTGTCTGCCCATGCCCGCGCGCTCCTGCGGTGGCGGTGCAAATACATGTGGGGGCGAAGGTTTTAGTGCACGAGGCCCGCGGGTCCAAAGTGAGCTTCTGGAGACTTTTTGGCCCCAGAGTTGCGATGACCTGTGGTGGCAGGCTCGGCTTTGGCGGTAGACAGACGCTTGCGAAGCGCCGCGCCCGCGCCCGCGCTGGGATTCGCCCCGGCGCGCCTGCCCGCGCGCAGGGATTCGCAGCAGTGCCCGCCCGCGCCCGCGCTGCGCCGGCGCTACGCCCGCGCCCATGCCCGTGCCCGGCTTCAGCATCAAGCTTGTGAACCAATACACCGAAACGACTCAGCACCAATCGAGTTTATGATGTTGAGGACTCACCAACCGATGCCGCCCAGGCGCCACTGCTGACTTGCATCCCTGCCTCTATATATGCACTCAATCGCAGGCAGATTGAGTCATAGGGAGCCAGCTAGGTCAAGAGAAGAGTGCTGACGTCAAAGGCATTGTCGAACTTGCAGAGTTTTCCGAGCCCCACGAAAACGCAGTCAAGCGTCACGAAGTTGTACTGACTTAGCTGTTGATAATGAGGAATCCATGAACGATGATTGACAGTTCATGCTTGTAGATTGGTCTGACCAGCTCACAGACCGCTACACTCGTTGTACAAAACAAAATAAAACATGTGGTAACCCTAGATTGATTGCACCGTCAAGTCGTTTATGTCGCAGCCTTACCCGTGTGTATGACACGCTATGATACGGAGATGGCCCCCTCTGGTGAGGTTGAGTGCGACGCGTATGAAGACATTTAAGAGAAGAAGTGAGTTATGGGCGCAAGAGGCTGCGCCGATGTCAATGCAGGCGTGGGGATTGCGGTATCGACTGTCACTCGCCATCGCAGCTTTCACACACACCGTGTATTGCGTGGCAAGCATCCAAACGATTATTCGAAAACGCAACATGGAGACATGCCGTGCTCGAACTATGTAGACCTGCGTGTGCCGCGTCTTGCTCATCCAGTGCTTGTAAGTTGTAACGACACATCTTCACTCCTGGCTTGACACCGTCTTGGGACACTCAGTCACGCGGATCTACTGTTCTCCCAATCTTCCTCAAACGTCTCATGCACAGTCCTCATCAGGGATGCTACATACTGTTCATGCGTTGTGATGCGTGTGACATTGGTTTCTAGATCGCCACCCTCGCCGCCAAAACGATTGCCAAGTCCAACCATTAGGAAACGCAGAACTATTGCCCCCCAGGTATGGGTAGGTTCTAGCTGGGTGTGCCCAATCTGCCACACCCAGTTCCACCAATAAGAATGCGCAAACACGCGATTACATGCAGTGCCCATTCGTCATTTGCGTCTTGTTCCTTCGTAGTCCCAACCCGATGCCAAGTGACAGCCAAGCAGCGCAGACCCGGCAGAGTTGCATTCGACCTAGCGCATACAACAGCCGTGACTCCTGCTACGCCTCCGCCTTGGCCTATACACACACACCTGTGCACACTGCGCCATTGCGCTCGGAACTACAAGCACTGGGCGCATACCTTGACACCCCCCAAACCACATCAAAGGCATGAACAACCCGACCCACAATTACCCCCGCCAATCAGCCAATCCCGCACGCGTACACAGCACGCATGGCCACTCACAGCAGCAGTCGGCAATTGCTTGCTTCAAATCACGTGTCGCATAACGTCATGATTTGAGTTCACTTAGTTCATTTGCTTCACGCGCCTCCAGAACCACCGTTCCATCCAGATGCTTGACAGCCATCAACTCGGACCTGCATCCCAGGCCCGCACCATCCTCTTCCACGACACACACGAATACACACACGCTCACACAAACACACGCATGCCTCAGTAAGCAATTCCGACGCGTGATGGGCGGGCCTTGTCCATTAGGATCATGCAACACACGCGCGCACACAGCACCGCCGTTACACTCTCAAGCCAGTAGCTAGGACAGGTCTTCCAGCACCCGCAGCCCCAGGCCGCGCGCCCCGCCCGTGGGCAGCCGCAGCACCTCCACCGGCAGCCCCGCCGCCTCCGCCCGCAGCAGCGCCGCCCGCGCCGCCACGTAGGCCGCCACCTCCGCGCCGCCCGCCAGCACCAGCGGCTCCACAAACACCACCCGGCTCAACCGCCCCGCCGCCAGCGCCTGCGCAAAGAGGCCCAGGTCCACGTACACCGCCACGTCGGTGCCACAGCCCGCAGCAGCCACGGCAGCGGTTGCGCCAGCGGCGCCAGCACCAGAAGAAGGAGAGGAGGACGTGGAGGGTGTGGAAGAGGCGGAGGCGGTGGTGGCGCTCGTGGGAATGAGTCGCTCCGCCAGCTGATCAACAAAGTCGTGTAAGGGGTCCTTGCTGGTCGGCGACTTCCACTGCAGCCCGTGCCACGCACCGCATGAGTCCAGGTGGATGAACACACCCACCACCTCGCTGGCCTCACTGATCGCCCCACAGCCGACACCTGACCCAGCCCCTGCCGCGGCTGTCGCCGCTGCCGCCGCCTCCGGCCCGCCCTCCACGTGCATGGCTGCCGCCAGCTGTGGGTCTGTGATGTTTATGCGGCCCAGCCAGTTGGTGAGGCCCATGTTGGAGGCGCCCGCAAGCAGCGCGTGCGCGTAGCCGGCCTGGGGCCCGGGTGGTTGGAGAAGCGGGGTCAGGAGTGAGGGGAGCAGATGAGGTGAGATTAATACAGTGGTGTGGAGTCGGGTAAGCAAGTGTATGGACTCGCCCCTGGCACATGCCCACACAAACGCGCTCGCACCTGCAGCAACTTCACGTCTGCAAAGCGCTCCACCGCCGCCTCGAAGTAGGTGGGCTTGCCTGAGAGGTAGGGGGGGGGGTTACATTCATGATAAGTAAAGAAATTAAGGCGCAGGGGGGCAGTGGGGCGGCGAAAGGTTGGGAAGGTGCAGCGCGATGGCTGACTGGTTGAGGCATGTCATGTCAGGCGGTGCTATGAACCGCCTCGCGGTTTAGGCGGATGCAGGGCCACAGCGACGAAAGCAGGCCATGCCAAAGCCAACCTAGCTAGGGGATGCGAGGTGAGCGGCCGCGGGGCCCAGGGGCCAGGGAGTTGCACGTACCGTAGGCGTGTGCGGCGGCGATGTACAGCCGCAGTTTGCGTGGGTCCATGAGGGCGCCGGTGGAGGTGCGGAAGTTGGAGTCCATGATCAGGAAGTCTGCGTGTGTTGGGGTGGGTGGGGGTTACATTCATGACTATCTAAGAAGTGAAGGCGTAGCCAGGAGCAGTAGTATAGCAGACGCGTGGGGATACGGGTTGTAAATACCAGCCCAAACTGGGGGTGGGGTTTGGGGTTGATGGTATTTCATGGTGTTGCGTGTTGGGCCGGGCGCGGCAGCACTGCCCAGCTTATGAGAGCGCTCCTGAACAAGGTCACCGCGCAGGATTGCAGCGGCACGCGCTGAACAACAAACAATAGTGCCCCCCTTCTGTAAGACGATAAAAGCCTCGCGCGATGTCTCGAGAGTATATTGTTAGCGTGTATTGATATACCGGCTTACACTCCCCCCCCTTTGATGGGGACCCGTCCTCGGGGCCATACGTCTACGCGTTGGGTGACGACCATTCCACGGCATAGGTGACTCTCCGAGGGCCTAGTTCGGGTAGACTGGCCTGCTTCAACACTTCAGTTTATTTAGGCTTACAGCTTTCATCTTTGAATTAACGCACAGCGTCAGGATCGATCCAGTGACCTCTCGAATTGGTCCGATTTCCCCCTGGGTCCACCCGCGGTAACCTAAGAGCTAATCACTGGTCGGTCTCGATACCATTTGTAAGACGATAAAAGCCTCGCGCGATGTCTCGAGAGTATATTGTTAGCGTGTATTGATATACCGGCTTACACCTTCCCCGGCCCCTTCCCTGCCCCCTTCCCCGCGCGGCCCTACCTGTGTGTGGGCTGGCGGCAATGTGTTTGAACATGGCGGCGCCGTACACCGCGTCCAACACCGAGAAGAACTGCAGGGGGCGGGGCGTACGACAGTGGTTGGGAGATGAAGGGTGGGAGGGATGGGTAAGGGGCGCGCAGGGGAGCTTCGTACACCTGCACATGTGGCAGGGGAGGCGCCCGACGCTGCCGCGCACCACGTCCTCTCAGTCTATACCTGGCCTTTGAGCCCAGTCATTCCCAGCCCAGCCCACCCCTCCCCGCCACCACACGCCACACTACACGGCCCCACGTCCTCACCTCCGGGAAGTGGTGGAAGCAGCGCACCCCCGCGGCCTGCACCACCGCACACGCCTGGTTGAACACCGAGGCGCCGTGATGCACCCGGAACTGCTGCCAGTCCCAGAAACTGACAGTGACAGGGAGGAGGCAGGCAGCTCAGTCAGTCAGTTCAAAAGCGCACCCAAAAACGGACGCGATCTAAAGACTCGATCCAAGCGTAACCACACAAACCTGCAGCCGTACCCTGCCTCTTAAACCCCAACAACGGGAGCACCGCCTACCCCCGCACACACCCGCCCGCGCCCCCGCCCACACCCGCCCGCTGACCCACCTGGCGCTCTCGTCCGGCCCCATGACCGCCCCCGCATGCAGCTTGGGCGGCGCCACCTCCTCCCACGAGCTGAACTGGGTCTCCCACCTGCAGGGCGGAACGGGGCAGGGGCGTGTGCGACTGGGTCGGGCCTCTGGACACCGCTGTGTGCTCGTGCGCCTGGCCCGCCGCGGCCCGCATGACGCCACCCCCCTTCCCAGCCGGCGCAACACACACACACACACACACACACACACACACACACACACACACACACACATACACACACATACACTGTCGTTGCGCAACGTTTTCCTTGTGCTCTTTAACACACACACACACACAGTCCCACACGTGCATGATTCCTAGTGCTCTCTTATACGCACACACGCTCTAACGCACGCACCGGGCGTTGAGCCTGCCCAGGTCTCCTCCCACGCGTGTGCGCATGAGGGAGCGGTAGGAGGCCAGGGCGGCGGCGTTGTAGTCCTGGTAGCTGTCGAACTCCTGGGTGTACTTGGCCTGTGCGGGGTGGGTGTGGGGTGGATGGGGGTTACATTCATGACTAGGGATGGGTGTGTGGTTGTGGTGGAGCGCATGGCGGGGTGTGGTGCAGCGTGGTTGGGGCTTGTGAATATGTTGCGCGCGGGGAGAGGCGGGGAAGAAGGAGGACTGCCACGCATGTACAATTGCGTGGAGCTAGGTAAGTAACTGGTGCACGCATTGCGTGCCTGCGCCTGCCCTCCAAACCCCTGCCCCCTCCAGCCCCCTTACCTCGTACTCGTTGTTGTACACGGGCTGTACGCCGCTGATGCAGCCCTCATACTTGGCTGACAGCCCCTCAACCACCTGCGCGGGCGGTGGACAGCAGGGGCCGGCAGCAAGAGGAGCACATGTGAGCCAGCCGGCTTACGACACACAGCACCTAGCCAAACAGACAGCTCCGCACATGAGATGGACCCACCAATGGTGTCCAAGCACACGCTGTACGCATCTTTGTCCTGTGGCTATGTAAAGCAGTCTAGGCTCCTTCCCTTGTCCACTCCTGCCATTCGTGGTCAGCTAACATCCCCTCCCCCGCTCTTTGCACCTCCATCGCACAATCTCCTCACTCGTGCTCCTGCTTTCTGCTTGGGGATGGTGGAAACATAGCCACCACCACCGCCCGCCGCCGCCCTCCTTCCCTCCCCCGCCCACCTGCCGCAGTGAGCCCAGGGCCACCTCATTGGCGGCGCTGTGGAACCAGGACAGGTGGCTGTAGTTGCGCCCGCCCGCGTCCAGCACGGCAGCGCCCGGGTGCAGCACAAACAGCCAGTCGGGCGCACGCATCAGGTCCACGATAAGGGTCACCTGGCGTGTGGGCGTACCGTGTCCTTGTAGGTGAGTGCGCAAGGCATGCGTGTAAAAAGGGGCTTTCCTTACAAGTACCTTGCTCCGCTATGCTGATAACACCCATACATGGCAACTAGAAACGACTGCTGCGCCCAAGCCCCCTGCCCCCTCTCCTCCCCCTCCGCCTGCTCACCTTCAGCTCCGTGTGGCTGCAGGCGCTGCCCACCACGTCCTCCAGGTAGCCCCACCGAAGCTGCCCCTGCGCCGGCTCCAGCCAGGCCCAGCTGATGGAGAACATGACGGTACGGATGCGCGCCGCCTGCAGCTGCCGCAGCGTGACTAAGAGCTGGTCGACGGGTTCGGGGCCGCCCTTGTGTAGGCCGAACAGGTCGATGAGCTCGGAGTGGAAGATGGTGGCTGGGTCCCGTGGTGGGTAGGGAAGGAAAGCAGGTGGGGTGGGGGAGAAGAGGATGCGTGAGCAGGGGATACCAGGGAAAGGTCCGGTAAGGGGCTGGTCGGGGGGGGGGGCAGGAGTGCAGAGGTGGCTGAGGTGTGTCACGGGCGGCAAAACCCCCCAGCCACCAGATGTTACCCCTGGTTCCCCGCCTGGCTGAGACCCGCCAACGCTGTGCGATTTGCAAGGCCCATGGGAAGCCTCCGCAAAGCATGCTTTGATGAGCTCACCAAATGTATCGTCGACGGACTTCCGCCGGACAGCCCGCAAGGGTTGCGATTTCTGCGACCTGAACCCAAGCAAGCTGCGCCGCGATGCAACCGATTTGCTGCTCGAGCTACTCCATGGAGCTTGGTTTAGCGCCAGTATAAGTATCAGGCATGAGACAGAGAGCGCGGCGAGGGCGCAACACCGCTTGCTGAACAGCGTTGCCGAGCCCTCCCGGCCACGCCAGCTAGATGTCGGCCGTAATAGTCTCATACTCTGCATGTTATTACTTTGTTTTGCCTAGCGCGGCGTAGGCGCAGGCGTCGCAGCGCTCGAAACTGGAAAGTTAACACGCGAACTTTCACAAAACAGCAGCCATCATGGCTCCAGCGGACGCAATGTCATTCAGTATGATGCAATTAACAAGAAATTGCTGCTGGATCCAGGCTTAGTGAGTTGCCGAACTAGAACTGGAAGCGAACACGATGGCAACGGGGCACAAACATGCAAATTAAGGTGTAGCTGATGTTGTGTATAATTTTGTTTCAAAAACTACGAATAAGGAAGGATCGCAGGTAGCTTCCCGCCAGGGCGGGTCCAGCGGGGCATGCGCGCGCCTCGAGGCGCGCAAGCTGATTTTGCTTTTGCGGCTGAGCGCCGCTATGCATGCGGCTGTGCATGTGGATATTTGGTTGGCAGACCGGCGGGGAAGAGCTTCTCGGCACGCTTCTCGGCAGCCAGCGCGGCCAAGTGGAGGTGGGGTACGGATCGGTTCGAACGCTTCGATGGCTTAACTGGAGAGTGCACCGGAAGTTGCGTCCTTGAGAAAGCTTACCTGACACCGTGATCA
Organism: Chlamydomonas reinhardtii; assembly: GCF_000002595.2. Taxonomy (NCBI): domain Eukaryota; kingdom Viridiplantae; phylum Chlorophyta; class Chlorophyceae; order Chlamydomonadales; family Chlamydomonadaceae; genus Chlamydomonas; species Chlamydomonas reinhardtii. The sequence continues at coordinate 6,882,653 of NC_057005.1, read as the reverse complement.
GCTACTTTGTAGAATGGCTTACAAGGTGGAAGGATGCTGAGGCGTTGGTGGTGGCGGGGGCGGGCCGGCTACCACCGGGAAACGCGCGCCAAAACACACTCGCTGGCTGCGCATGCCGTAAGGGCCGACCCAGAACCGCGTTCTGAAGGAGCCTCATCTCCACATAAGACTGGAGATACACATGAAAGTCCAAGATTAGCATACATGCAATTGAAAGCTAGTATGTTGAGGAACGAAAGAATGGTCCTTTCGAATGCAACGTTGTTGCAGTAGTATCGCATTAAGTTACGCTGTAGCGTGGTCATATGGACATCTACAGCCGACTTGACGCGCTGCCCGACTCGGTCCGGCGTCACATCCTCGACGCAATCGTGGGCCCCCCTCGCCCGTCGCCGACATCTTCCGAACCCCCGGCGACCTCGGCGCTCAGCGCTGCGACATGCGCCGCCGCTCGTCATGGCGGCCCCCAGCCGCCCAAGCCGCCTGCTGCACCAGCAGCGGTGCCTGGCTTGAAGCTGGTTGGTGGGGCGTGTGTGGTCGACGGCTTCCTTTCGCCCGACCTGGTTGAGGTGCGTGCGCTAACACAAAAAACGCATTCAGCACAGTGCCGGGGGCGATGGATCCAGCCCATTACATGGCTCGGGCAAAGGGGACAGGGAATGGGGGAATGGCAGGCAAAGCACGCCCGCGCAGAGCCCCGCTTCGTGGGGGGGGGCGAAAGTTGAACTAAAATGGAGAAGGCAAGAGCATGAAGCCGTTGAGGCACCATCACGAGCCAGCAGCGATGGCTGTGGCGGCCGCGGCCGCACGTGTCCAGGGGCACTGAAGGGCCGAATCGCGTGTTTGCGGCTTAAACCTCACCACCTGAGAGGCTGCTTGCCGCGCTCCGGCATTCACACGCACAGGATGCGCGGCAGGCGGCGCGGGAGGCGCTCGCGGAGCGGCACCGGCAGGCGGCCATTGGCGGGGGGCTGCAGCTGCCGGGCGAGGGCCGTGCCGTCGACACGCAGGTGCGTGCCAATGCGTGCGTTGCGACTCGTGCACTCGGGTGGCCAAGGCAATAAGAATCCGTGGCGTTTCCTTCCTCTCGGTATGGGCGCAGTACCGCATTATTATACTAACTAGCAGTGTAATATGAAATCGCTCCCGTATGTGCCTCGTGTGCTGTGTGCCTCTTGTGCCCGCTGCAGTCGCGGGGCGACCACATGATGTGGTTACACCCGCAGTCGGCCGATGCGGCGGCGGGGCCGGGCGCGGCGGCGGCGCGGCCGCCGCTGCAGGCAGTGGTGGCGGCGCTGGAGGGGGTGCGGCGGCAGCTGCTGCGGCAGGGGTAAGGGCCGAATGGGGCTGGGGGTGGTTGACTCCAATCCCAAGTGAACCAGGACCCGGGATTAGAGAGCGCGGGGGCTGGGGCGGATGGAAGGCGCAAAAGCCGAGTAGCCGGGTAGGGGATGCCTCCCGCCAACCCCCCCCCCCCTTAGGTGCTCCAAGTCCCTTCCTGGTATCCCCCCTCCCCGTCCACCCAATTTTCCTCCTGCTATTCCCCCCTCCCCCTGCCCACCCCTGGCCAGGTACGACGTGGGCGGCAGCACCACCCACCAGCTGGCCGTGTACCCGGGCGGCGGCGCCCGCTACGTGCGGCACGCAGACGCCTCGCTCAGCTGCCCCACCCGCGCCGTCACAGCCATTGTGTACCTGAATGAACAGGACTGGGACCCGCAGGTGGGGCGTGCAGGTGGGGAAGAGGCGGGCCGCAGGTGGGGGGGTGGGGTCAGGGTTGGGGTTGATGTGTTCTGAAGTGACGGGAGGAGAAGGGGCGGGTGGCAGGCGACAAACAACCCGGGCCCTCAAAACCCCTGGCCCTCTCCCCCGCTGTGCCCGTGCAGGTGGACGGCGGCTGCCTGGCGCTGTACAATGTGCCGCACGCCACCTGCATGGCCCACACCACACCGCCGGCAGCCGGGCCGGCGGCAGCACCGGTGCAAGCAGCACACGCAGCACCTGCTGCAGACGGAGCGGCAGGTACCGGGGCGGCGGCTGCGGGCGCCGTACCAGCAGCACTGGTACCAGCAGAAGCAGCAGCAGCAGCAGCAGCGGAAACACCAGCTGCAGCGACAGCGGCAGGAGCGGCAGCGGGGGCGACGCGCGAGCCGGGGCGTGGGGCAGTGGCGCGGCGCGGCGCTGCGGGCACGGGCCTGCAGTGCGGCGAGCCGGCGGTGCTGGTGGCGCCGCTGGGTGGGCGGCTGCTGGTGTTTGAGAGCCACCTGTGGCACGAGGTGATGCCGGCGCACAGGCACAGGTGATGAGGGGAGGGGAGAAAAGCGGGAAGCCGCGGGACCTTGGGTCGCAACCTGCCCCGTGCAGCCCGCTCCATTCACAACGTGCACACATACACACTCAATGTCGACCCTTCCGCCTTGTGTGTCCCGACACACGCACACACACACACACACACACACTGTTTAGCGCGCCCAGGGTGCGGAGCATGGACGCATACAGGTGCATCGCGGGGTCAGGCCGAATGGTCGCCCGTGGGGTTCCAGGCTTATCGCGGGTAAGTATGACTACCTGGGTCACGACAGTCACGCAACGCTCGGTAAAATGGTGGGTATCGGTAAGTAACTCCGTCGCGTCGTTGGGCGGGATTTCGTTTCGTTTTTTAACACACACACACACACACACACACACACACACACACACACACACACACACGCGTGCGCACGCGCGCACACACACACACACACACACATACACACACACCGTATGCAACACGTCGTGCCCCACCCTCCTCACTCTACAGGTATGCAATCACCGCCTGGTTCCACCGCACGCCGCCGCAGCAGCCTCCACCACCAGCAGCATCGCCACAGCCTCCAGCACCAGCACCGCAGGCGCCCCAGCCGACACAGCTGCCGCAGCCGCCACAGCCGCCTGCTGTGCCCCAGGTGGCGGTGGATGCAACCACCGCGGCACCGGGTACGTCCACGTCCACGGCGCCTGCAGCCGCACCCTCGCCCGACTGCACCTCCACCTCTGCAGCTGCGGCGGGCGCAGATGCGGCTGCAAGCCCTGGGCCCCTCGGCTCCCTTGCTGCCGGGCAGGCCCCCATGCCGGCAGAAGCTGCATCCGACCGCGGTGGTGGTATGGCGTGTGTCGGGCGGCGGCCGGGCCGGCGGCGGCCCCGCATCTTCGTGTCCATCGCCGCCTACCGCGACCCCGAGTGCGCCTGGACGCTGCACAGCCTGTTCGCCGCCGCCGCTCACCCGGAGCGCGTGCGCGTGGGCGTGGTATGGCAGGTGCGGTTGGGCAGGGCGGGGTGGGGCTTAGGGCAGGCGGACGAGTGTGTGATTTTGATTGTGTGATTTTGCGTTAAAGCGCACAAGGAAAACATAGCGCAAAGACAGTGTGTGTGTTTACAGAAACGCAATGTGTGTGTGTGTGTGTGTCGGAAAGCAGCGTGCGGTGACGTGCGTGCCGCTCCCTCCATGCGGAGACGCACTTGCATGTGCACACCGTGGACAGATGCTGGTGGTGGTGGTGGTGCGGCCCAGCCGGCTTCACCCCTGCCGCCCCTGGTTGTTACGCACTCGTGACTTGCATGCACGTACGTCGCCCCCCGGCCCCCGCCCCCCTGTCCCCAGGTCCACCCGGTGGAGGACGTGGGGCTGGTGCGTGTGGCCGGAGCCAAGTCACACCCCGAGTGGCTGCAGCGGGTGAGTGCCGGGGACTGCCGGGCCGTTGGAGCGTCATTAACCTCAGCATATTGCAACCGCAGTGGCCAGACCAGGAGCAATGACAGCCGCGGTGTGCACGGCACGTGCGCCTCCTGCTGCCCCTTGTACCGACATCCCATCGCGACCTGCCAACTGCTTCCAAGTGCCAACTGCTGCTTCCAAGTTCCAATCGCTGCGTCATACTATTTTCAACTGCTTCCAACTATCCAAATGCTGCCGCCAACTATCAGCTGTTGCTGCCGCCTGCTGCTGGCGTGTGTGCCGCTGCGTCCGCAGGTACGGCAGGTGGTGGTGCCGGCGGCTGAGGCCACGGGGCCCTGCAAGGCCCGGGCACTGGCTCAGTCGCTGTGGGACGGGGAGGAGTATGTGCTGCAGCTGGACTCACACATGAGGTGCGTGGGTGGGGTGGGGCCTGCGGGAGGGTTTGCACCAGCCCAGAGGGATGGAGAGGGCATTGCACACGCGGCGGCCGGGGGAGTGGGATAACGGAGGAGGTGGGAGAAGGCGGAAGGGGGGACGGGGACATCATGTAGGATGTGGGAGGTGGGGGAGGTGTCGTGGTAGCGGCAAGGACCCGGGGGTGGGACTGAGGAGGTGTGGGGCGTACAAGGGTAGGGAGGTGCTTCGTGGCAACTGCAAACCTGCTTTAAACATCGAGACTTGGCGAGCCAGGCAATGCGCGCCGTGTTTGCCCTGCTGTTGTGGTTCCATGGCCCCCTGCCTGCTGACGGCTGTGTTGTTGCCGCCGCGCATGTGCGGCCTGCCGTGCTCACACTCACAGGATGGTGCCCGGCTGGGATGAGCTGTGCATCCAGCAGCTGGCGGAGGCGGAGGCGCTGGCGGAGCGGGGTGAGGCAGGGTGTAGGAGGGCCACGGCGGGGGTGCGGGCTTGGGCACAGGCCACGCTGTTGTGCTGCTTAGAAGGTTGCTGTCAAGCAAGGCTGCCGAATGCCGCCTCCCAGCCATCAAGCCGGCCCTCCGTGCTGCATGCACGCCTCTCACCCTCATTCCCGACCTCCCCCTCAAGCCCCGCCCGACCTGCATCCCAACGCCGCAGGCAAGGCCGTGCTGTCCACCTACCCGCTGGGCTACAGCGGCGACGGCGCCGCCGCCTCCTGCCCCGACCCCGCCACGGCGCCGGCCACGCTGCTGTGCGCGCGCGGCTTTGAAGCAGACGGTGAGCGGGGGCGCGGCGCGGGGGGCTGGAGCAGGCAGGGGGCGGGGCCACCACAGCGTGCTGGTGGGGGTGGCAGCAAGGGTGCGCCGCGCTGGCTGCCGTACGACAGACCAGAAGAAGGACTGTCCCTCCCCGTGTGTCAGAGAGCATCAGGGGAGAATGATGGGCAGTAGGGCCATGTGTGTGCCCGACCGCGTAAGTTGCTGCCCCCTTCCGCTTGGTTTAGTTTGGGCTGGTATTTGCAACCCCGCCTCCCCACCACACCACCTCCCCAGGCTTCCTGCGCACGGTGGGGCGGGAGCTGCGCCAGCGCCCTGCTGCCCCGGTGCGCTGTGGCTTCTGGGCGGCTGGGCTCAGCTTCGCGCGCTCAGCCTGGCTGCAGGTGCGTGCGTGCGGGCGGGCGGGCGCGTGAGGAGCCTGGGTGTGTGGGGGCACGCGCCAGCGTACGGCCGCATATAGGGTAGCCTGGTATCGGGTGCCCTGTGACCCCCCTCCACGCTCTCAGTCACACGCGCCCACATCCACACGCCCGCACACACATGTACGCACCTCTGCCCTTGTGCTGTCCTCACACACCCATTCCCGCAATCTCCCCATCCCCCATACTGCAGGAGGTGCCGTACTGCCCCGCGCTGCCCCATCTGTTCTTCGGCGAGGAGGCCTACATGGCGGCCCGGGGGTGGACTCGCGGCTGGGACGTGTATGCCCCGGCACTGCCGCTCGCCTTCCACCAGTGGCAGCGCAGCAGCCGGCAGCACACCTACCAGCGGGATGTGCGGGTGGCGGTGGCGGCTGGGGAGAAGGAGGTAGGGGAGAAGGAGGCTGGGGAGAAGGGGGAAGGAGGGGAGGAGGGTGGGGAGGAGAGGGCGGAGGCGGCGGCGGCGCTCCGGCGGCGAAGCCAGGCGCGAGTGCTGGCGGTGCTGCGTACCGGCGGCAGCGACGGCGGCGAGGCAGGCGGTGGTGATAACGGGCACGGCGCAGCGTTTGCGGGTCGGGAGCAGGTGTTGCAGCCGGGCCGTCGGGAGGAGCAGGAGGAGCAGGGACAGGAGGAGGAGGGCTGGCCGGTGGGGCACGTGTGGGGCCTGGGCCGAGAGCGGAGTCTTGCGGAGCTGGCGGCGGCCTTTGGCGTGGATTACGTGCGGGGTGAGGTGGTGCAACCGGAGCTGGCGAGTTGGGGCGGGTTGGGGCCAGAGGCGTTTGTGGGAGGCAGCAGCCAGTGAGGCACTTGGTGGCCGAGGAGGCCGCGGAGGGCTTGTGAATTGAGCGCAGACTGACGCGTGGGAGTGTGACAGGCCGTGATGGAAAAGCGCCGTGTGTGCGTAGTGGGGGCGGGCATGCTGTCACTGCTACTCACCACTGGACGCAGCACTGGCAGCTTGTTTGCGGCTGTGATAGAGGCACTACGTGCAGCGCGTGCGAGTGCGACAGGCCGTGGTGGGAAGGCGCTGCGTGCGTGTGCACAGAGGCCGTGAAATTATCGGCCGGGAGATCACGGTCCCCGGTCTGCCTTACTTGCGTTCTTAGGGGCTGTCATATCATGTATTGGACATGCGCGGTAGCGGTAGCTACCAACGGCGGCTTGCCTCGCCACGCACGAGGTCGCCCTGTTACACGCTCACCTGGTCGGAAACCGAGAGCCGAAGTCATTTACCCTAGCAAATATCACGGCCTCTAGAGTGGAACTGCACAGGCCAGCAATTGAGTCTCGGAGGAACCTAGGGTTCCGACGAACATGGCGAGCAGCTTTGTCGCGCCCCTGTCCCTGGGAACTTCGCCATTGCTCAATGCTGCGATGCGTCCTACCATGTGTACTGTCGCTGCGAGTCGCAACAGCCTGCGCTCAAGGCGTGGAACAGTCGACAGCTCGCCCCGGGTGCCCTCCCGCCGGCGCCAGCGACCTCCCGCCACGCAACCTACTCCCCCACACCGCCGCGCACACCAAGCAGCACCGGCCCGCGGCAGCACCGTGCGCGCCAACGCGGCCGCGGCCGCCGGCCTGCCCGCTGACCAGCAGTCGCCGCGGCCTGCTGTCGCGGCCTCGTGGTGGGTGGAGCTGTTTCGGCCTCTGGAGCACAGGGGCTGCAACGCCGAGCTGCTCGTGCTGCTGCTGGGTAAGGGGTGGGTGGGTGGGCTGGTGGTGGGTGGGTGTCAGGGTGGGTCGCTGGCTTGCGGGATGCGGGGCGTGGGCCGCGTCAGGGTGCGGGACACGGGGACCACCTACCGCCCTGAATCTCCTTGCTTACACCAGGTGCGTGCATGTTTGTGTTTCAATCATGCGTGCAGGCGAGACGCTGTGCGGGCTGGCCACAACCCTGCAGACCACCTTCCTGTTCGTGTACCTGCACCTGGAGCTGGGGCTGCCGGCCCTGGGCGTGAGTGGTGCTGTGTGTGTGTGTGCGAGTTTGCTTGTTTGGGGGAACTGGGGGGCGGGCTTGCATGCTGATGGGGCGGGCATGGCGTGTTGACAAGGACAAGCGGACAATGCAGTTGTTGGGCTGCTGGCTGGCGGGGGCTGTCAGCAGGCGCCTTCCGCCGGGATGTGTGCGCCATCATGACGCGCCGATCGATGCATTGTGCCACATGCCTGACCTTCTAACCCACACGCACGCGCGCTCGCGTGCCGCACGTCGGGCATGCAGATTGTGGCGGCCCAGGGCAGTGTGCACTTCCTGTGCGGGCTGGCTAAGGGCGCCAGCGGCGTGGTGGGCGACATCGTCAGGTCGCAGGTGGGTGGCGTGTCCTGAGCACGTGTGTGTAGAAGATAGAGCAAAATCAAGCAAGGGGGTGTAATGGAATTGTGTGTGCAGTACGACCGTGCGGCGGCCTTCAGACCATCCTAGCCAACGATCTCCCCAGACGGTGCGTGGGAAACCCGCCATAGCTAGCATATGACCTCCTCTGTTGCTAACCCAACTGGTGTGAAACTGCTCCTCGCTCCCAACTACCTCCGTACGTCTGGCCTCACGGCCCCAGTCTCGGGTCATCAAGTTTGGCACGTTCCTCACGTTCCTGTGCAAGCCCATGATGCTGCTGGCCGGGGCCGTGCACGCCGCGCTCGGGCCGGAGGCCTGCGCCTGGTGGTGAGCAGCTGCAGTGTGCGTGTGCCCTGCATGAATGCATGAGGGGAAGGACAGTCGATCGGTTTGTAGGAGGGGCGACGTTCTGTGCTGCAGTACAAACTCGTGGCGCAACCAAGCTTCGCCCTGCCTGGGTCGTGCGTATGTGCCTTGGTTTGTTCACGCTGCATGCCGTATGCATCACGACGCCGCCACCAGCATTGTTACGCCGGCGGCGCCGTGTGCGCTGCTCCATGTGCGCCGCCAGGTTCTTTGTGGCACGGCTGTGCGACCAGCTGAGCAAGAACGTGCGCGAGCCGTGCGTAAACGCGCGAGTCAAGCAGCTTGCAGAGGAGAGCGCCGAAAAGACAGGGCCTGCGGGCGGCGAGAGCAAGGACGCGCTTCAGGCTCGGAAGAAGAAGGCACGGCAAAGCGCATTCGGTAGGCCTACCTGCGGCGGGGAAGGGCAGATACCGGTAGGTTGGTTGGGGCCTTGCTTCTGGGGGCGATGTACAACGTGCCTAAGGCCGGGCGGGCAGCTGCCGGGTGCCTGCAACCAGCGGGCGTGCAGCGGTGGTGCTGGTGGTGGTGGCCTGGTGGGCCGCCCAATCAACCCCTGTTGTGTGTGACACTGCTACGTAACTATCTGCCCGCTGCCTGCGCGGCTACACACCGGCGCATTGCAGCACTGAAGGAGACCTTGGGCACCGTCGCCATCGCCACCGGCGGCCTTTCCTCGGGCCTGGTCCTCGCGGCCACTGGCGGCGACTACACGCTCACCATGGCGGCGTCGGCTGTGCCGCCCGCCCTGGCGCTGGCGTGGTATGCCGCGGTGCGTGGGTGGAGGTGCCTAGCCGAGTGTGCGTGTGTGCAAGTACGTACAGCAGGTGCAGGCATCCACGCACCAGCCAGACGCGGAATTCTGCGGTAGTGTGCTGGACGGCTCATGGGCGGCAGCAGGTGGCGTGTGGCATATGCCGCGGCATGCGCGGCTGTGCGTGCCCGTATGCGGCCAGAGCGCTACATACAGTATGGGTCCCATTGCCTCCTGGCCTCATGTTGCTTGGTTACCGTCTGACCGCCTGACCCTACCTCACAACCAACGCCAACAGCGCTTGCGGGACGACAACGGCGCGTCGCCGGAGCCAGAGAAGAAGAGGACGCCGGTGAAGTGGACGTGGGCGCTGCTGCGGGCCACCTTCAATGCCTTTGACCCTGCGTACTGGGAGGTGGGTGGGTGTTGTTGAGGTACGCACATACGTTATGCTGCAGGTAGGGTGGGAACTCAGGGCGAAAAGCATTCTGACTTGGTCCCTTCCTAGCCAGCCACTTGCTTGTGTGCCTGCCACTGATGCAAGTTGGCATGTCAGCACACCACATCGCGCGTACAGTTGTGTTTCCGAACACATAGAATCACCCATGCACACCACACACGCGCACACACGCACCTGCAGTACAAGGTGGTGAACGTGCTGCTCTGGTTTGCTCGCTTCGACGTCGCGCTCCTGACCCTGCGGGCTGTGGAGGTGAGTGGCTCTACTTAGACCGTCCGCGAGTGAGCGAGGTACGCGGGGAGCGAGTGGGTAGATAGGAAACAGCATGGTGGCAGGTCCTGAGGCCGCCATGCCCGCGCTCATGGAGTATGCGGAGCAACAACGCATCTTTGGCAAGAAGCCAACATGGATCCATCTGCCACCTGCGGCGCGCACTCCCCTCGGCACACATGCAAATCCCTTACACCTGCCGCACACCTCCCACCCACGCGCCCCCCAGGTGGTACCGAAAGAGCTGCTGCCCGCCATGATTGTGACCAACATGACCATGCAGGTGGGTGGGCCCATTATGATCGTGTGCATTCATGGCTTGTCTGTTATGTGTCCGTACCTTACAGCGCGCTCTGGGTGTGTGTCCATCGCTTGCAACGCGCGCATGCTGATAGGTCATGACGTTAACATGATTGCCTGCAGTGTCCATCCTGACCACCCCGCAACACGACACGACACGCACGGCACACAACGAACAGATCCTCCTGACGCCCGTAGTGGGCAAGATCGCCGGCGGTGGCGGGGCCAAGGGCGGCGGTTCCTCCCACCGCAACGCGCTGCTGCTGCTGCTGGCGGGGCTGGGGGTCATGGTGGCGGCCAACGCGTGCTTCGTACTGCCCGGCCTGGCCAACACCTGGGGTGCGTGCGTGCGGGCGTGCGTGCGGGCGGGCAGGCGGGCGTGCGGGCGGGCGGGCGGGCGTGCGCGCGGGCGTGCGTGCGTGCGTGCGTGCGTGCGGCCGACGGATGGATGGATGGAGGGATGGAGGGATGGGTGGGCATGCGGGTGATGCATGGGGTACGTGGCGTCTGCTCTGCCGGCACCACCGGATTATAGCCCACCCGTTATTTCCACCCAATCACACACACGCACACACGCACACTCATACACAGACAGCTGCAGCCGCGTGCATCGCACATATACGTACACAGTCGTGCGTGTGTTCCTTCCGTGTGCCCCCGTGTTCATTCATTCGTTCATTGTTTGCAACGGATGCAGGCATGTTTGCCGGAGCCGCGCTCCTCGGTGTGCACATGGCACTGACGCACGGTGCGTGCTGCTGCTGTTGGGCTGTTAGTTGCAGTGCGTGACAGGTGCCAAATCGCAGCAGCATTAGTAGCTGTAGCAGCAGTGGCAAGGATTAGCCATCACGTGCACGCACCGCTCACTGACGCTCCTTTACTTGCTCATGCTGTTGCTACAATGCTGCTACTGCTGCTGCGCACGCCCGTTTGTTTGCAACAAATGCAGCCAACCTCAAGGCGACGTCTGCTGCCATGATGCCGCAAAAGGAGGTGCCGGGCCTGGGCAGGGTGGATGGAAGCGCCGCGTCCTTTGACGCCTCCCTACTTGGTAGGCGGGGGCGGAGGGGGAGGGGGTGGGTGAGGGTTGCGGCCCTGTATTAGGTATTGTGCGATGAGGGACACACCTAAGTACTGAAGTACCGTGGCTACATACCATCAAGTAGTGGTGGTGATACAGGTCGCGTGTTGGACGGCGCGCGCGCTAGTGGCTGGCCTGCTCGCCGCTCAGCAGGTCACCACGCTGCAGTCGTGTCCCCGCCGCTGCTGACACGGCCAGCCCCTGCCCCCCCCCGCTGCTGCGGCCCGCCATCTACCTACTGCCGCCGCTGCCCCCACCTGTGCGTGCAGGCGTTGCCCTGCTCGGCAGCAACGCGGCGGCGGGCGCCCTGACGGACATGACGCGCGAGGCGGGACTCGGCAACGTGGGCTGCTTCTGCGGTGCGTAAATTGTGTTTGTGTGTGTGTGTGTGTGTGTGTGTGTGTGTGTGTGTGTATGTGTGTGTGTTACTTTGTGCCCGCCTGCCCGCCTGGCCCTGCCCCTGCTCTGATCAAATCCTTGTGCATGCGCGCTTATGCTACCTCCACGTACCCGCCGCCGCAGGTGGCGCCGCGGCGTGCCTGCTGGCGGGTCTGCTGCTGATTGCGTTTTGCACCTGGGGCCACCTGGGCAAGTGGGCGGTCGAGAAGGACGCGGAGGCGGCGCGGAAGACGGTGCGGAAGGCTGCGGAGGAGGCCGCGGCGAAGGCCGAGGATAAGGCCGCAGAGCCTTTGTTGGCATAGATATACTGCCACGTGCATTTTCGTGTGCGATAATTGGGGAAGGAGGGAGGGCATGGATCAGCGAGACGTACGCGCACCTCGAGGGTGGCGGAGACGTGCTTATCCCGCTTGTGCGTGTGCAGTACGGTATGTGGCAGTTGCAGTGATGGTGTTGCGGGCAGCAAGGCCTGGGCCGGGGGTGCTGGTTCTAGGCAGGGCTGCGGCAGGCGTGGAGGGCGGCTGTTGACAATTGGGGGGGGGTGTTCGGAAGGGCGTTGGCTGGATGTGTGTTGGTGTCCTGTGTTGATGCCGCACCAGTGAACCTATAGCGTCGCATGCCAGCGTATGACTGACGGACGGTGGCCCCAGCCTATTGACTGTGATGATACAAGGTGCGAGCGGCCAGGGGCCCAAGTCTCGTGATGTGCACAGTGCACGCACCTCAAGGAACCCATCCACCACTTCCAAACGCGCTCTGAAAGGCTCAGTCCAAGCGTCGCACGTACATGTGTCACACTCACACACGCGCAGTTGCTAGCGAGCGCGCAATCGGCAGTGGACACCCGCCTGCGTAGTGCGCATCCAGTCTGACAACAACTTGCAGATTACGGTAGCTATGCACAGCAGCCAGCAATACAACACAACCTCCGCACGACGTACGGCGGCTCAGTCGATCGATACAGCATTGAACCCTTGCCTGACAGCAATCACTGCTGTGTATGTGCCCCCCAGCCTTTACGGTAGTCAAACCACTGCAACATGCACACACCCCACATGATGTTGTTAATGTACGCTACGGTTCCGCTGCCCAACCTTGTTTCCCATATTACTCCCCATGCCACTGCATCATGTCACCGCGGCACCGCCACCGCTGCACGACAACTCCGCCCCCTCACGACCGCCACCGCCACCGCCACCACCGCATGCAAGCTCATCACGCCACTGTGCGGGTGCGGCCGCCGTCCTGCCGCGCGCCTCCTCCTCCTCCGCCGCCGCCTCCTCCACCTCCTCCACCGCCGCGCACTGCCGCCTCCGGCACCCCTCCTGCGGGCGCCTGGCGTGTGGCCACCCCCAGCCGCATGCCGTAGTTGACGCGGGTCTCGCCGCCGCGGCGTGTGTTGTCGTGCAGGTCGGCGTCGAAGGCGATGGCGCCGCGCCTGGAGCCACGAGGTAGGGGCGGGCGGGGCGGGGGCAGGTGAGAGCGCGGGTAGGGAGCGGGCGGGCGGGCGGGTGGGGCCGGACGCGGGCGTGGAATGAACGTAACGAAGCAGCCGGCGGGGCAGCAACAGTGTGCCGTTGCTGCTCTCCGTGGCCCCATTCCTCCCGGCGCCACTCCTCCCACCATTCATCCAGCGTCACACTCGTCCAGGCGACTGAGAAGCACCACCCTCCACACGCAACCCAGTCAATCCCATATCCCAAACACTGTCACCCCAGCCCCCAGTTCCATCACCGCTAGGCCCATAGCTCATTGCCCCCCCCCCCCCCCCCCACCCCCCACCCAC